>NC_137830.1:3407998-3695498 GCF_963921795.1 Nannobrachium achirus
TGTTGACATTTAGCTAATCATCTGGGGACCCCCCAAAATAATTTGGGGACCCCCCCTGCTCTAGGGTGCCAGGGCACCCAGTTGCACTAAACTAAAGACAACAGTAGTTTCCTTCTTGTTGTGGTTAGCAGGAAGACAGCAGCAGCGTAGCGACATGCCTTCTGCTTTCCTTCACAGTCCACTGACTGTGGCTGCATGCACAGACATGTTACTGAGCACACACACACACACGCACACACACATGCAAGTACACACACACGTCAGAGGCTCACATCATCCAGGTTGCAGTGTGGGTGTGGTGGAGCGGCTGTGTCAGTAAACTGTGTTTTGTGGTTTGGGGGAGGGGATTAGTAACTGGATCATGTGTGTCTGCAGCCTGAAGGCATCAGTGTTTATATCAACTGATGTCACTCATTTCTCACACCTTGTTGGCTGAAGGAATCTTTCATTTTGGGAAATGAATTCCGTCCATTACCATTTATATTATATGTTGTGATGTCATGTGAATTATATTGTCTAAGACAGGCTTCCCCAAGGGCTAAATCATGTCTAGGGTACCAAGCCGAGGGCCACAACATTGCAGTGGGCGACGGCGGCGTTCCCGCTACTACTGCGACAGTTCAGATATCGTCGTTGTTGGGTGAAAATCTTGTATGTCCAAAACCGTTATTTATCATTTTACACACAACGCCTCGCACCAGGTTGCGGCCCGCGGGCCGCCTATTGGGGAAGCCTGGTCTAAGATATCTTTTGACCTGACTGAGGGAGAACTAGTCTCTCACTTGAACGTAGAATATGCTGGAGGCCCCTTATTTGTCCTTGCAGATCTGGCCTTACAACCAGGATAACATCAGTCAAAAGGTTTAACAAAAAAGCAGGTTTCATCGTAATGTGCTTGCATTCTCTGAGCTAAAGAACAAAATAGTGTTGTTGACTTTAGCAACTGCACTAATAATAATGATAAAGTATCATAATTACATTCATCATAAGATTAGTAGTTAGTCTTTTCCAGCCAGAACCTTGCATAAACAAAGTAACCTGACACTTTCCATGAACCCTGAAGTCTCCAGTTATAACCACATCCACTCCTGAAGGGGGAAGAACCTTGGGAAAACGAAAAGCAAAATCCTCATTTATAAAAAGCTAAATTAAATGGGAGTTGTTCGGCGTTCCATTTGTTCGACGGTGGTGAATACTAACCTGGTGAATGTTGACCACAATGCCTAACCCAAACCCTAACCTCAGGAAAACTATGCCTTAACCTGGTGACAGGGACGTGCTGGCCATTGGGAAAAGCGGGACAACTCCCGAACGGCCGGTTCATTCCCGGCCGGTACAGGCCAGCCATTAGGAAAAAATAAATAAAATAAAATGTCGGCCTTCGTTCCATTTTGGGAGCAGGGCAGCCAACAAAGTAAAGCGTCACTGTCGGGCAGAAACCTTGTATCTCCAAGTTTCAAATGTATAATTTTTTTTGCAAAGCAAAGCCCTGCTTCATCATATAAGGCTGTTGCACAAAAGTAGTGAAAACAGCAGATCTACAAGCACACAACGCCTCGCGGTGCGAGGCGTTGTGTGATTGTAGATCGGCTGTTTTCACTAGTTTAAATCATTTTTAAAACAATAAATACAAAACAAACGGTTTCGGACATACAAGGTTTCCACCCGACAACGACGAAATATAACTCATGTAATTGGCCCACTGGCTTGTCACTTGTCATGATCTGAAATGGCAAATCTTTGAGTAGCAGCAGCGCTATAGAGAGAGATCTCTCTCTATAGCGCGCAATGAGGGCCTCTCCAACTCTTTTTTTTTTCCCGGGCTGAATCGGGGGCCCAGCACGTCCCTGCCTGGTGAAATGCTAACCTGCCAACGCGGTTGAATAGCCTACTAACCTGGTGAATGTTAACCACTATGCCTAAACCTAACCCAAACCCTAACCTCAGTAAAACTATGCCTAAACCCAACCCTAACCCTTTGTCGAAACAAATGACACGTAGAAATAGCGAGATTTCACCTAAGGTGAAGATTAGGAGGGCGAAGAAGAGAAGGTTGTTTCTTTGTTCTCTGTAACCGGCATGAATGCACAACACTGAACCCAGAACTAATAGACAATTAGATCCACTAACAATATAAATGAGTTCCTTTTACAATAAGGTCAAACAAGAAAACAGTTCACTATAAAGTCTGGCTACAGAACCTGCCAGACCTGTACTTTGTAGCGTTGCTATGACAACAGTGACACCACAGTAATCAACTAAACACTAACCAGGTGTGGCTGAACTATTGACACCATTTATTAGCAGTTTTCCTGTGCATGGTTCCAGTGGCGTCAGTTCAGAAAAAGCTAAGGTATGGCATCATGACTGGTGTCTCTGTAGCCATTAAACGAAACGGGTTTCTTACATTGATGCTCCTACATCATGCAAGCACCAGTTAAAGTTACTTTCCATCCCATACTGTATGCACAGTGCACATCCCATAACCCCCACACTGCACATCATTTTGGAGCTCATATCTTTGAACGGGTAAGGGCTAGTTTTGTTAAATTTAGCAAAACTTGTAGTTATTTTTCTGTAATTTAACAACACTAGCCCTTACCCGTTCAAAGATATGAGCTCCAAAATGATGTGCAGTGTATGGGATGTGCACTGTGCATACAGTATATGAGGGATGGAAAGAGCATCAATGCCATACACACACACACACACACACACACACACACACACACACACACACACACACACACACACAGAGAGCTGGTTAAACATGTTGCCTCATGCTAGATGCAGAATAGATGTGCCTCATGCTAGATGCAGAATAGATAGTAGATACACCATAAAAATGCTAATATACAGTATATGATTTGTGAAAGTGACAAACGGGCTTCACAGTTATGTCAGGTGTGTTCATATGCTAATGGTGATGCGATTTCAGATCAATTGCTCCAGCCACTGAGGAGAAACGCTGTTTCAGACAGACAGACAGACACTCACTCACTCAGACATTTCGAAAATTATATGTTTGATAATAACCAGCACATATAGACAAAGAGACATTCATGGATTTATATAAAAGTAACTTTTATCTTCCCCTCTGGACCCAGGGTATGGCAGCTGCATACCCCTGCCATACCCAATTAACGCCCCTGCATGGCTCTAAACACAGAGCACAGGTCAGGACGGTTATTGTGGCCTCCTGGTGGCGCTGTAATCGGACAATGTGAAAAGGGTGCCATGTCTTCTTCGGCCTTTCACGGCAATTCAGGATTTGAGGCATTTTGGTCCAAAAATTACTTTTGCGAAAGTCGACCTGCTGGTGGCGCTATAACGGGCCAATGATAAAAGGGTGGCATTTGTTCCTCGACCTAGAATTGTAGATGGAGATGGACGGTCGCCGATTGCGTTCAAATCAGATTAATGTGCTAAAAGAAATCTGAATTGCCAGACAAAGATTCGGAGGACCTCCTTTAGTAATTCTTGAGGACCCCCAAGGGGTCCCGGACCCCCTGTTGATTACCCTTGTTGTAGACATTTATCAGACTCTCTTAATCCAGTGATTTACAACACAAGGTAATACATCAAATGCATAGAAATAATCTAGAATCATAGATAAACCAAGAAGCCATCATCATTCTTACAGTAGAATATCCCATATTTCAATATTCTGTACATATAAACTCTCCACACTATAGTCATATATATGTCAGGTCTACAATGACCTGGCTTCAGTCTACACAACAATGATAACATGACATCTAAATTAGGGGGGGGGGGGTTTAGAGGGGAAATGTTGTCTATTCCACTTTGGCTAATGTCTATCTCCCGTCCTTTCTCTCTCTCTCTGTGTGTGTGTGTGTGCGTGTGTGTGTGTATGCAGCTTGCAGGTACAGGCGTGTTGGCGGTAGGACTATGGCTGAGGTTCGACACCAGAACAGCGGGACTGTTTGAAGGAGAGGACTCTCCTACCGTCTTCTTCACCGGTAGGCTGTGTGTTCCTCAAACCTTCACATGTCAACGTCTCCCCTTAACTCGCCGTTCAACTTTCTTGGAACCTTGGTTTGTTCTCGCGAACCGGCTTGCGTTTCCACCAGATTGAACCAGAGGAACCAAGGTTTTTTTGGTTCCCTTTCTGAACCAACTTTTACTGTTCAGAACTGGGTTCTGGGTGGAAAAGCTCACCTCTGGTTCATCCCATAGGAGGGAGAAAGAACCAGAACTGGTTCTTTGAGCCATTGCAATAGAGCAGGGGTCTTCAACATTTTCAGGCCAAGGACCCCTTAGTTGAGAGAGAGAGATGAAGCAGGGACCCCTTAGTTGAGAGAGGGATGAAGCAGGAACCCCTTAGTTGAGAGAGAGATGAAGCAGGGACCCCTTAGTTGAGAGAGGGATGAAGCAGGGACCCCTTAGTTGAGAGAGAGATGAATCAGGGACCCCTTAGTTGAGAGAGGGGTGAAGCAGGGAACCCTTTGTTGAGAGAGAGATGAAGCAGGGAACCCTTAGTTGAGAGAGAGATGAAGCAGGGACCCCTTAGTTGAGAGAGAGAGATGAAGCAGGGACCCCTTAGTTGAGAGAGAGTTGAAGCAGGGACCCCTTAGTTGAGAGAGAGTTGAAGCAGGGACCCCTTAGTTGAGAGAGAGATGAAGCAGGGACCCCTTAGTTGAGAGAGAGATGAAGCAGGGACCCCTTAGTTGAGAGAGAGATGAAGCAGGGACCCCTTAGTTGAGAGAGAGATGAAGCAGGGACCCCCACGCCCACAACCTGTTCATAGATTCCATATAGTTTCATTGCTGCCTGTTTGGATACCTCCCTCCCTAACATTTTAGTCTAGTTTTAGTCATTAGTTTTTATTTAGAAAGACAAAATCAATACTGGGGTGCAGAATGGGGGAAATCTTGCTTTTTCGAACGCACATCATTTTGTGTGTACTAAATAACACGAGGCTAATTTTCCTTCTTATATTGATCCTAAATGACTGTCCATGGGGTCTGTTAGGCAGCAATTGTGTTGTCCAGTTTCCCCAGCTCTCATAGCATAGAGTGGAGACCATAAGCCAGACATTTACAGGGATATTTCACTTGTGGTAATCCTATCATCAAATCAGGCCATTGCAAGCACCCTGGACAGTTTTTGAGTTGCTTGATTCAGTATTTAGATATTTGATATTCATTTGATCAGACACGCCCCCTTCCTATGACTGAATATAATGACAATGTTGTTGAAAGATCGAAACTAGACTAAAATGTCAGGGAGGGACTAGTGGAGAAGAGATCCATTGGAACTAAAAGACAGGTCACTTTGTGTTTGGTTGCGCTCTGAAAATAGCAGATCTACAAGCTCACAACGCGCCAAGCCCCGACACGTGAGCTTTTAGATCTGCTATTTTCAGCATGCAACCAGGTGAAAAAAATCGGACCATGCTAGCAAGGCACCAACAAAATACATTTTAGTGGAGAAAATCAACTGTAGATTTACTCAACTAAAACTTGTCAGATGGCTAAAATATGATTTAAAACTACTTTGCATTTTATTCAAAAGACTATGACAAAAAAACTAGATCGTAAATTTGCTGTCGAAATCAACGCTGGGTGGATCGGCCTTAATTCTGTCAACGCACTGGGTGGAAGTGCTGACGCTTCAGTGTGTGTGTGTGTGTGTGTGTGTGCGTGTGTGTGTGTGTGTGAGAGAGAGTATAATGCCAGCTCTGTGCCCAAAGGGGAGGGCAGATGAGGCTAAGTTTGTCCGCAGCAATGAAAGCCATTTCTCTAACACACACACACACACACACACACACACACACACACACACACACACACACACACACGCACACACACAGCCTCCATTCTCTGGGCAGCACAGACACGCCTTTGTTCCTTGACTTTTGTTTGTGTCTCTTATTCTCTGAAGATTTGTCACAAGAAAAGAGACTCTCCCTCTCTCTGTGTGTGTGTGTGTGTCTCTCTCTCCCCCCTCTCTCTCTCTCTCTCTCTCTCTCTCTCCCCCTCTCTCTCTCTCTGTCAGGTTGAGTCGTGGGCAGTCGGGTGACAGAGCAGAGGGATGGGTTTGAAATGACAAACATCTTAATGATGGCAGAGAGAGAGAGAGAGAGAGACATTTGGGAAGAGTTTGTTTAGTTTTTCCGACCGAACGTCGCAGTTTACACTGCTGCTACAGATTTTGCCCTAAAATCACGGGAGCGTGTCGCTGTTACTACATGTCATCTTTTCGACACCCGACTCTAACCCTCACCCTAAAGCTTAACCTCCGTGGAGTGAATCGCTAACCCTCCGGTCGAAATGATGGGCATTCACAAAAGCAAGATTTCCACCAAAATCACACGGTGTCCAAAAATGTGTTTTGCAAGAATCGGCCTCATGGTGGCGCTAGAAGAGGGGGGCCATGTGAGAAATGGTGGAGGGTGGAGGTTGTGGTTTGGCAGCCAAGGAGTGTGTGTGCAAAGTTTGGCATGGACAGGGGCAACAGTGGCGGAGATATGAGTAGGGGAAAAGTCTGACGTGACGTACACTGACTGACAGCCAGTGGAGGTTTTGATAGTAACTGTGACCTGACGGTCGCAATAAATGTAAACAGAGGTACAGTCAGACATTAAGGCTGAAAGGACACAATTCTAAAAGGAACATCATGTTTTATATCACTAAGCACGAAAAGAAAGGAAACTTGACTTCGGTCCATTATATCTCCCCTTTAATAATACCAATTTGTATTGTGTTTTATATCATTTTTATTGTTGATTCATCACCTTTACAACGAGGTACAGCTAGTAAGCATCGGGCATTCGAGGCATGAGCTACACAACCAAACAGTGCCAACTCAAGATTTGCCAACATTCGGTCCATTAAATCACCCCTTTATTCATGCCAAATGGTATTGTGTTTGATATCATTGTTATCATTGATTTGTCACCTTTACAACAAGGTACAGCTTATAAGGATCTGGCATTCGTGCAATGAGCAACACAGCCAAACGTGTGGGTAGCGCCCCTCCAAAAATGTTCAAAATGGCCTGGCAGGCCTGCAATACTGTTCTTTTGGTGTTCACCTTTGTTGCTTGGTTCATTGAAGGATTGCACTCTCCCACAGTAATGAGGAAAAGCCATTTTTACACTTTGTTAATATTAAGCTCGGTGTCAGGGAAGCCCAAAACGGGCTTGTGGGTCCCTGACTACAGTGTAATCTTCCCCTCGAGCCCTTTAGGTGACGGTACCCTTTTAAACAATAGATGCATAAAACTTAAACTGAGGGGGCAGATTGTACAACTGAGGGTGCCAGGCCCCCTCTGGCACCCCCTCTGGCACCCCTGTGGCGCCGGGCCTGAATGGAGCTGTGTACATCCAGGGGGCTTTGATGGTGGTTGTATGTATATGTACAGTATGTATGTGTTTATATTTATAATGTTTATATTGCAGGTGTGTACATCCTAGTAGCAGCAGGAGCATTGATGATGGTTGCACAGTATATGCACAGTATGTATATGTTTATATTTATAATGTTTATATTGCAGGTGTGTACATCCTAGTAGCAGCAGGAGCATTGATGATGGTGGTTGGATTCCTAGGATGTTGTGGAGCCATCAAGGAGTCTCCCTGCATGTTGGGACTGGTGAGTCTGTCTGTTCACTACCCATTTACAGTATATAGCAATTTTACCCAAAGCGCTTTACATAGATGTGCATTACATTCACCCTTGCAGCGACTGACTGACTGACTGACTGCAGTAGTGTAGTCACACAGTGAATACCAGCGAACAGACAGACAGACAGCAGCAGCAGTGTAGTCACACAGTGAATACCTGCGAGCAGGCAGGCATACCAGCCAGCCAGCCAGCAGTGTAGTCACACAGTGAATACCAGATTTCACCCATTCACACACACATTCATTACATTCACCCATTCTACACATTCATACAGCGATGTCAGAGGAAACCATGCTTGGCACCAACCTGCTCATCAGGAGCAGTTAGGGGTTCAGAGTCTTGTTCAGGGACTCTTCAACACTAACTCTAGGGGAGCCCGGGATCGAACTCCGGTTCTCCAGTTCTCCATGCGGCCGCTCTACCTCCTGAGCCACAATTTAAGGACTTTTTAATTCCTCTAAAATGACAAATTAAAACACTGGCCAAATTGTCAACTATTAGAGGCAGATCTGCATGCTCACAACAAACATTGTGAGCATGTAGATCTGCTATTTTCACAATAGAACCGTGTTATTCAAAACTTAATGGCTCAACTCTTAGTGCTCGTCAGGGTGGGGGGTCCCCAGTTTAAATATGATTATTTTGGGGGTCCCGGCCTGAAAAGGTAGAGAACCACTGCTCTAGAAGGTGACGTTATGTTGTGTCTCTCTAAGGTGTTGTGTGTCTTCTTGTGTCCATCAGTTCTTCTTCTTCCTGTTGGTCATCTTTGCCGTGGAGGTTGCTGCTGGGATCTGGGGCCTGTCCAATAGAGACCGGGTAACTAGCACGCACGCACGCACGCACTCGCATGCACGCGCATGCACGCGCGCACACATTATTTTTTTGACCAATCTTTCTCTCTCTCTGTCTCTCTCTCTCTTTTTACAATACACAACAAATACCTCAACACTTTTAAATCGTTTTATCAGTTAAATTATTTACGTATGGTTACTGCACTTTGGCAGAATAAGGTATTTAGGCCTATAAATTATACAATCGCACAGAGCTGCGGTCTGCAGAGACGGGCTTGACTGATTGAAGATGTACCTATGTTTCCTGTTGAGATTGGCACATTTCACCCAGGTTTTTTCATCTCATTCACGTCACTCTGTCTGCTGACCTCACTCAGCAACGAAATAAACAAAAATAAAAATAAAACAATTCACAGGTGGCAAGCAGTGATCACCCCATGATGTGCACTGCAATGTAGTTGTCTCCACCAGCCGAAGGCATGGGGGAGAGTATGTTTCCCCCTTCGTCCGTCCGTCCGTCCGTCCGTGTGTCCTCGCAGTTTGTGTGCACCTAATCTCAGTCGCCGTTGGCCCGGTCGCTGCCAAAGTGAGCACACACATTCCCTGGATGCCAATCTAGAACCTCTGCCCTAGATTTTTCAAATGGGCCTTTTCTAGCGCCACCTAGTGGCCGATGTTCGCAAAACACATTTCTGTGCACTACTCTTACAGATTTTGTCCAAAAATCCTACAAATCGGTAGGCAGTATCTCGACAGTCTTGTGATCGACACAGATCTGTCCGATTTGGCATATTCCATCCTGATTGGCTAAGATTGGCTTCCAAAGTTTGTAGGATTGAGCCGTTTTGAACAAAATGCCTCAAATCCCAAACGCAAAGTGCAATTATCATGAAATCACACACGTTCCCACTAGGCCGAGGAAGAAATGCCACTTAATTTTTTTTAAATCAGCCTCATGGTGGCGCTATAACAGGCCGATTTGTGGTTTTACCTATAACTCCACCGATCAGTTTCAAACTTTGTAAGCGCACTCCCTAGAGGCTAAGGATAAACCTTTGCCCTGCATTTTTCACATCAGCCTTTTATAGCGCCACCTTTGGGCCGACTTATGTAAAACACATTTTTGGATATTACTCCTTGAGATTTTATCCAAAAATCACGCAAATCGGTAGACAGTATCTCTATAGTCATGTGATTAAGTCCGAGCCCTCTGATATTTCATATTCCATCCTGATTGGCTAATATTAGCTTCCAAAGTTTGCAGGATTGCTCTGTTTTTGAACAAAATGCTTCAAATCATCAACGCAGCTTGCGATTACTGTGAAATTTGCCACATATTCCCACTAGGTCAAGGAACAAATGCTACCTTTTTTCACATTGGCCTGTTATAGCGCCACTAGCAGGTAGACTTTAGCAAAACACATTTTTGGAACACAATGCTTCAAATCATGCATGCAGCGTCCGATTTCCATGAAAGGTCTATGGTGAAGAACGTATGCCACCCTTTTTACATTGGCCTATTATACAGTAGCACCACCAGGACACACGGCCTGGTGGAGACCTGTGCTCGGAAGAGCACTGCTTCTAGTTTCAAATGCACTACATTGCAGGTGCTTTTTGAGAGTGAAACAATAAGAAGACATGTGTGACATGTGTGATCTGGGCAGCTTGCCCCAGGAAATGTGCCAAGCTCAATAGGGAACAACGGTATCCCTTCGCCTCCCTCCCTTCCACATGGCTATGAGCCTGTTGGCCCTTTTTGACTGCAGCCACAGCACCACACCACACCACACCGCACCACATAAAGATATCTACATTTTTCATTACACAAAATTACCCCTATCGGTAAGAAACAAATTGATCCTTTTAACTGTGATTAGAATACAATATAAATGTGTATTACAACTATCCTAATTATAATGGATTATAACTGTGATTATAATACACTGTAAAGTATTAATATATTATAATTATAATACACTGTAATAGATTATAATAGTGGTTATAACACAGTAGAATCTATTATTTATTACAACTGTATCCTGGTGGTCTAAATGAAAAGTCAGTGAGTGATCAGTCATTATGAAGTGTTTGGCCCTGTTTGGCCTAGCTCAGACCTACTCTGGACTGGATACTTTTTAGTACCACGTTTAGTACCACTTTCACACCACCATACCCAGGTCATTGTAGTGGAAAACCTGGCACAAGTGGGCAGTGTTGAGTGGTGTGGTGTTGGGCCATGTCAGTGGAAAAGCGGGCTTTAGTGTTGGTGAAGCGGTGACTGGGGGCAGGAATATTTTACACATGCAGGAATTTCATGAAGGCCATGGCCATCGTTGCCCCTCAGTTTGGCCTTGTGCCCCTCAAACCAATGGCATGACCTGAGACCACAGTGGCCTTAATGCCCCAGCTGACTGGACCACTTTCTCCTCTGTCTCTGTCTGGTCAATATGTAGAGTCATGTAGACACCAGTATCTTCTGTTGAGTCCCCATGTTTAGACTAAAATCTTGTTTTATTTGATGGCCTTCCTGCCCTGGCATTTGGCCTTTTGTGCCCTCAAACAATGGACAACACCAAAGGCCAAGTGGCCACGCCCCTAAAATGAAGAAATTCCAGGCTTTTACACAAACCTGTTACACAAAGGTTCCTCGCGTGTCTAGAGCAGTGGTTCTCAACCTGTGGGTCGGGAATCTAAATGTTAACATTGTTTTCTCACTCAACAGAAAACAGACCAACATACAGTATAAGTGTATAGAAAGGATCTAAAGTGACAATTTAAGGACTTTAAAGACCTTTTTAGTACCTCTGGTCAAACATTGGTCAAATTATCAAATGTTAGAGGCGGACATTGTGAAAATAGCAGATCTACATGCTCACAACGCCTCGCGTTGCGAGGCGTTGTGAGCATGTAGATCTGCTATTTTCACAATTGATTTTCACAAAATAAATCTAATGCCAACTCCTACAATTCCAAGTGCTTGTGCAGGGTGGGGGGTCCCCAGTTTAAATATGATTATTTTGGGAGTAACGGACTGAAAAGGTTGAGAACCACTGGTCTAGAGCAGGGGTTCCCAAACTTGTTTGGCTCAGGGCACCCCTATAAATATATTTTTTCATCCGAGGCACCCCTACATTATTATATTCCCAATTTTCACTCCCAGCACCTTATATTTATAGCATATTTTAGCGATTATGTTGCAAGGAAAGCGAGATAATAGCCATTTTGGTTAGAACTGACTAAAAATAACGTACTTACTTACTAAATGTATTTTTTTACATTTCTAATATTATCAAATTATCTCGCGGCACCCCTGGACTGCCGTCGCGGCACCCCAGGGTGCCCCGTCACCCACTTTGAGAACCCCTGGTATAGAGCATGTATTTTAGGTGGATCTTTCTTCATTGAGTAGGACTGTCCCCATATATTGTATGTCTGTCCCCATGTACTTACTTTATGTTTGTTCCCATATACTGCATGTTTGAGTGTAAACCAGAAGTTAATAAAGCTCCGTCTCCCCCTGCAGGTGATCGAGGACGTGACAGAGTTCTACAAGCAGACCTACACCAACTACAAAGACACCAAACAGGAGGCTCTGAAGGAGACGCTCCGTCTTATTCACTTTGGAGTGAGTTTTACGCACACAAAGACGCACACAGTCACGCACACACACGCACGCACGCATGCACGCACGCACGCAGCACACACACACACGCACGCACAGCTGTACTGTATTGTACATTCTAAATCCTGACCTAAAAAATATTTCTGAGAAAATAATATTTATTCAAAAATTACAAAGAATGTGTGTTGCTATATACTGTAGGCTACTGTACAGTGCATGGCAACAACTACCCCAAAAGGGGTTCCGTCTTGAAAGGTTAAAACCCCCAAAAGGGGTTCACCTCCAAAATGGCATAAGTTTTCTGATAAAAACCTGTACTTCTATGATCAGTGATTTGTACAGATGTGTATAGGCTATACAGTATACATATGTGATGTTGTTGCTCCAAAGTGGAACTAAGTTTCTTGTGTCCTGGTTTCCAGCTGGACTGCTGTGGTCCCACGGGGACGGTGATCGACGCTGCCAAGGACATCTGTCCCAAGAAGGAGGGGCTGGAGATCCTCGTTACCACGGTAACCAACATCCTCTTTGTTTGTTTGTTTCATATTATTTATGTAAAACAGCAGGGGCCCCTGGAGACCCATTTTGGTGCCCCCTGCCACAACACCTGCTACTATAGTTTCAAATGGATGAAACCAGGGGGCGTCAATTGGCTATGGCAGGGTTATGCAGCTGCCATACCCTGGATCCGGGGGGGGGAAATAAAAGTTACTTTTAAATATAAATTGTCTCACAGTTGTCGACTGTGCTGGTTATTATGTACAGTAAAATAACTACAAATGCTAAATTTAACAAACTGGTCACTTTAACAAGGTATTTTAATTATATTCTCCCCATCTTGACAGAATGCTATATTCCCAGGTTCCGCAGGTCAGCTGCACAGGTGCAATGCATTATTGTTAATTGTGGCACGTTTACTAATATAACAAAGGAATAGCATATGCACATCCCCAAAACGTGTATACGGTGCTGGATCCAGGAAACAATGAATGAATAAGGGATAATGTCCGCACACGTATAATGCTCTCCCGTTTTTTAATTTCAACCAACAACGTTTCGCCCAACAGGGCTTTCTCAAGTTACAAGTGAGTGGCATTGGAGCCTATAAATAGGTCATATTCCATGGTGGGTGTCAACAATCAATTAGTTAATGAACCAATAGAATTCAATTACATAAATTTAAGAGCCATACACATGAACACTAGGTTAAAAAATCATCATATGCAACCCAATCAGAATATGATTGGGTTGCATTTACATATCACAAAGCATGAACATGTTACATACAAAGAGATACATATAATTCTAGGCTATATATTTAAAGTCATCCATACACAAAGACAAATCAAGCAGGTCAATTATAGAAATGGTTTAATGTCCAAGTCCAAATTCATCCCAAATGGTTTTAGGGTTCTAAGTTCATAGATCCAGAAAACCTCCCTTTTGAGTAGGAGAGACTCCCAGTCTCCTCCCCTGCGAGGTTTTTCTACCTTCTCCAGTCCAATGTATCTTAAAGCAGATACATTGTGGCCAGCTTGCATAAAATGCATAGCTACTGGACTACGTATATTCTGAGTTCTAATGTCACTTCGGTGTTCGGTAATGCGCGTTTTAAGCGCTCTTGTAGTCATTCCAACATATGCTAATGAACATGGACATTTCAACATGTACACTACATGTGTCGATTTACATGAAATAATCCCTTTAATGTCATATTTCTTACTAATATACCAAGTTTAGCTGCACTTGAACAACCGTTCCAGGCTGCCATATCCAGCCCAAGAAACCGTAGAAACCTGTGTAAAAGACTCACAAAACTCGTCTTTTTTCACAACGCCTCGCAGCGTGAGGCTGAACTGACACCACTGGAAGAAACCATAGCAGGCATCACAACCATTGATCAGAATTCACAACCATTGATCAGTATTCAGGCATTCCATGATTACTTTTAGGCAGAACAAATACATTAGTTAGGATGATGATGATCGGCTTGCTTGGCTCTTCTTTTCTTTCTTTTTTTCCCTAATTTTTTGGTGCCCTTTGGCAGAGTGATGCCTGACGCACAGTGCGTCATGATAATGGCGGCACTGGGTGCCCGCAGTTTTTTGACTTGAGAGGGGTACCTCAAGGGTACCTCAGGGGGGCTTTTGGAATAGCGGCACTGGAGTAGCATATAACACAAACTCATCCCATTCTGTAAGGAAGTGGTAGCTACTGACAACGCAGTGCATTGTGGGGGGTTTGCCTACTTTAGAAGCCACAAAGGGAGCTGATAGGCCACCCTTGATGTCAATCAATCACGTTACCTTAATTCAAGTGACAGATGCCAAAAAGAGTGGCTGTGTGATTATGTTTATACATATATATGTTTTAGAGCATACATGGGCAACTGGCAGCCCGGGAGCCACATGTGGCCCCCACCTTCACTTAATGCAGCCCTCAGGTTAATACTGGAGTACTGATATATTATTGATTTCAACTGTTACAATTCCAAAAATGACCTACTTTAATTCCGTCAGTCTATATTAGTAGCTTAACTCATCCACTGCTTATGACTAGTTTGACGAGTTATATTTATGTGTCCACTCTGCTTATGACAAGTATGACGAATTTGAAAAAAAAAAAAAAAAAAAAAAAAAAAAATATATATATATATATATATATATATATATATATATATAGGCCTATATATATATATATATATATATATATTTTTTTTTGGACCCCATTAAATCTAGTAAACATGATTTCAATCGCGAATTTGCATGTTCCACCCCACATACAACCCCATCTTTCATACAGGGCAGCCATCGTTGCTTACATAACATGTAAAACATAATGGCTATTATCTCAAGAATGCCTGAACGGATTTCCAATCGGATTTTTTTGTTTGAAAGCTGTGAACAAACTGCACAAACATGGTGCATGATCTGTGCATGGGCGTGCATGATCTGTGCACTATAAATTACATGGAAGTCTATGGAGACCTCTGGCAGGGAAATCCCAAAGATGGCGTATTTAAATGGCAGTAGATGACTAGTATAGTAGTATTAAAATGTATTCAAATGTATTTTTTTTTATGTCCAATGTATTTGTATTTAAGTTCATAAAGTTAACATGAGGTTATAACTAAATGCGTTTGAAATTAAATCAAAATTTTACATTCCAGGATTCCAATTAAAGAATAACAAAAAATAATTCAGGATTCCAATTCAAAAGAAGCAAAAATAGCCGATCTACAAGCTCAAAACGCATAGCAGCGCGATGCGTTTTGTAGATCTGCTATTTTTGCTTCTTTTGTATGAGATACTAGAATGACAAAGTAGGACGTAGCAATATGCAATGTGGCCCTCTGGAGTGAAGGTGGAAATACAGTGGCCCTCTGGAGTGAAGGTGGAAATACAGTGGCCCTCACCATCATCAAAGTTGCCCATCCCTGTTTTAGAGGCATGTCGTGTGGTCTGCTTGCCTTTGGGATCTACTGGTACAGTAGATCACCATCTACCTTTTGGGCTCTACTGCTAACACTTTGAGGGTTGATTTTCAGTGGTTGATTTATGACGAAAAATGAATGAATACTTTATTAGCAGTGTGCCAAAAGAACAGGACAGGACAGAACATACAGTTTAGAATCAGATACAAGGTCTACTAATAGGATTGAAACCACAAGAAAAGGCACTATGGCTTGTTTACACTGGGGTCCTTTGTACTCAATTAAATGAGCAACAGACGTTCATTGAGAACAGACATGGAACAATGTCATTACACTTTTGCATTCATTCGTTTTTTACTTTGTTTTACATTTCGGTTTAGTTTAAATAGTTTTTTTTAAAGCGGGTTTGCTAGATTCGTTTCCCTTTCGTTGAGTAATAACTGGCGTTTGGGACTACTAAAGTGAAGCACTCTTTGGTTCATTCATTCTTTTCTGATAAAAACACGTTTTCTATCAATAGTTCTCAAACGTCTTCATGTCAAGGAGCCCTGAAATGACATGCATTTGGCTGTGGACCCCATCTAAAAATATGTTGACTCCAAAATATGACTCCACAATTTGGGTTAAAATGTTTGCTTAAAATGAATTTTCTAAAGTGTGTGTGTGTGTGTGTGTGTGTGTGTGTGTGTGTGTGTGTGTGTGTGTGTGTGTGTGTGTGTGTGTGTGTGTGTGTGTGTGTGTGTGTGTGTGTGTGTGTGTGTGTGTGTGTGTGTGTGTGTGTGTGTGTGTGTGTGTGTGTGTGTGTGTGTGTGTGTGTGTGTAATGCAAATGTGTCCTTCAGAGCTGTCAGTATATTGTGTCTATAATATATTTATATAATGTGTTTCCACAGAGCTGTCCTGCTGCCATTGATGAAATCTTCAACAACAAACTGCACATCATCGGAGGAGTGGGCATCGGTATCGGAGTGATCATGGTACACACACACACACACACACACACACACACACACACACACACTCCTATCTAACATCAGAGCTCTACAGTGTTGGCGCTAAGCCATCCACACTCTCCTATCTAACATCAGGGTCTAGAGCTCCCATAGTGTCAGTTTATCCTGGGTTGACTCTCAGATTCCTTTATTTACCATTGTGTATCACACATAGGAATTTCCTTTCGCAACATACCAATCCCATAGAGTCAGTTTGTCCTGGGTTGACTTGATGCTGAGTGCCAAGCATGGAGGCACTGGGTTCACATTTGTCAGTCTTTGGTATGACCCGGATGAGGATCGAACCCTGACCTCCCAGTCTCAGGGCGGACACTCTAACCACAAGGCCAAAAGACAACATACCGGAACAAATCGTCACTGTCGGGAAGAAACCAAGTTTCAAATTTGCATGTTTTTATCGTAAATTAGAGCCCTGTCTCATCATATAAGACCGTTGCACAAAACTAGTGAAAACAGCAGATCTACAAGCACACAACGCCTCATGGTGCGAGGCGTTGTGTGCTTGTAGATCTGCTGTTTTCACTAGTTTAAATCATTTTTAAACTGATGAATGCAAAACAGACGGTTTTGGACATACAAGGTTTCCACCCGACAACGACGAAATATTGACATGAAAACGATGAACTCTTCCTTCTTGTACGAATTCTGATCGTCTCTCCGTGTTCGTCTTTCCACAGATATTCGGAATGATCTTCAGCATCCTGCTGTGTTGTGCCATCAAGAGGTCCCGGGACTTTGTCTAAAGACACACACACACACACACACACGCACACGCGCACGCACACGCACACACACACACACAGAAGAACCTTAACTTTATGTTCGTTCACTCTTAGATTCCTGATTCATAGTTTGTCCCGGAGAAGTGTCCTAATATGTTTTTGTTAGTAGATTGTATATTACAGTAACACGTTAGTGTACCGTACGGTTCAGTAGTGGATGTAGAGTCATCAGTGGCCCTGTGTAGCCTCAGGATCAACTCTGTCACACATTTTATTATTATATCATCATTTTTATCATTCTGGCTCCGGATCTTTTAACGTTGAGACCCCATTCTACAAAATGTTTTCTAAATCCTAAAAGTTTGTCAAGGACCCCTCGAATTGTATGTATTTGACCGTGGACCCCCCACCCCCCCATCTACAAATATTATGTCCCACAGACCCCTGGGAACGGATCCCAGAGAAAGAAAGGTTTAAGTTACAAACTAATGGTGTTTGTTAGGCTGCATATATATTTCTATATTTAGATTTTGCTTTGGCTCTGGTCGTCACTTAGGTTGTATGAAAGAAGAGTTATCTTAATGTAAAATAAAAAATCACACCCTGCGTGAAGTGAGTGGTGCCAATGCCTAGCTGTGCAGGACGGACTTGCGGACGGATGGACGTACATACTGTACACAAAAAGCCAGATGTAGGAACATCCGGCACCTCTCAAAAAGAAGTAATTATGATGTATTTCGACGAATCTACCCACTGTAGATTCGACGAAATCCAGAAAGATCGCAACATTTTTAACTTGTGATTCCGGAGGGAAAAAAAAACTATTAACCGCACACAGGTTCTGGGCCTCAAACACGGAACTCCAAACATGTATTTTGTGTAAAGTCACCAAGACAACTGACAGAATGGATGAAAGGAATTATACGACAGCGTTGATCCAAGGGGAGAAACCGGTCTTCTGGGGGGCGTTTACGCATTTTATTCCACTGTTAATCAGTCCGTCCAGACTTGCAAAGCGCTGTAACAAACATGCCAGTACTTTGGTGACGATGCAGATGATCAGAGAAGTGCCTCTAACGCACGTTGGGACGTTTATCAGTCCTGTCGTTCCCTAAACAACCTCAGATTATAATAATTGTATCGCTTTTGAACACCTTTTTTTGTTGTCATTTGTCTTTTTAGTTGAGGTCAGGTTGCTTTTGTTGCCATTCTGACAGACTTTGCTGCCATCTATAGGATATCGGAGGGAATTGCAGAATCAGTGAAGATATCTTTCCACATAAACCACATCCAGACAATAATATGGCACATAAAAACAATGCATTGAAGCCTTTTCTGCCTTCAGTCTTAATCCAATAAGCTTGTTTTGACTTTAACTGAATTGTATATTCAATGTCGTATTTTATTTTATTGTCCTCTTTGCTATGGGCTGCAGATTGTAACAGTTTGGCCTACCTTTACGTTTTGAAGAGACGCTTGATTATAATTTTTTTATATATATATAAATGGGGAACAGTGGATTTTTATGCAGATATTTTGATGAATTAAGAAGTTTGTTTATCTTTTCAGATGCCAAATAAAAAGAACTAATGAGAATGGTTGACTTTAGTGGTGATTGAAGCACATATTGAACTCATTTGTAGAAATGCTGATCGCTGATACGTATTATCATTTTATCTAGACATTCTGCATTGAAAGTAGTATAGCTGACGATGTTTTATTTAATTGAAATAGACAACCGGGTCGTTTTCATGTTGATATTCAGTGTGCCACATCAACATTAAGTTTGAATATGACAAGTCAAAATTAAATATTTTAAATGATTTTGATTGTCCGCGGGCTAAACGTAACATTACTTGTTTTCTTCTTTAGAAATGTGTTCACGTGTAATGACCATTAGATTCAGCAATAACCCAGTTAGAGTTATCACTTTGAATGGATGTGGTGGAATTATGTGCAGGATGTCATTTAGATGTGAGGGGGCTGATTTAACTGACTAAACCTTTATTATTATTTTAAAATAAAACCCCTCTCACACTCATGCCAGTGTGCCAGTGACCACCCTCCTCTGTGCCAATGTTGGCACCGCCACCATGCCTAAGGTTGCCCTGGTTTAGAATGTTTGATTATGATTAGAAATACGTAGTCTGGGATCACTTCACTTTACGAGGTTTGATCCGGTCGGGAGCGGAAACCACTTTACGTCATGTTGTAGTCCTAGACGGACTACACTTTGGCCGGAACTATCAACCGGATTCAGTTTTAACCCAAAATATTCCCCTGCACCCAAGGACATAGTTTTAGGGCCTACCTAATAAACACCTTGATGCGGCGTAGGTTTGCTTTCGAAAAATTTGATTGGTATGTGATCTTTTAGTCCAACTCATAGCGACTGGCAAGACTACACTAGGCTTCTCGAGCATTTTAATAGTGATTGGGGAAACAAACGAGGGGAACTAAATCAAAGCGACGCCGCTTCTTCTAGTGGTTTCCGCGCTTTAGGCGGAAACCAAACGGTCTGTTGTGAACAAACACCAGGCTTTCTCCCGAGAAAGACTGGTAGGCGAGGTTAAGAAATAGGCCTACGTTGAATTGGAGGCCTAGTAATGACGCCACACCACTTGTATCTTAATACTTTAATGAAATGTAAGTGTCTTGGTAGCTGGATATTTCACCAAAATGTTAGGTTTAACACGCAAATACATCACTTTATCAGTTAATCAGTGGTGAACTGTAGTTGATTATAATGGGATGCAAGTTAATCAAATCAGTTTGAGTCTATTTGGTGCATTCAACATGAAGATACGTGTCTGAAGCAATTAATTAACTAACAACTGTAAAATCAACCTCAATCAATCTATCAAAACAAAAGGCATAAACCATCAGCCCAGGTGAGTTTCTTTCCAGCGACTGCTTGAGATTGTTTTATTGTAATACTTTACAGAGGGTACAGGGACACTAGAGGTGTATGGTAGCTGCATATTTTCACACAAAACACTAGGTTTAAAAATCATGAATACATAAAAAAAATACATTTAGCTGTTTATCAGTGGTGAACTATATAGGCCTACACTCTAAAAACAAAAACTAGGCTCTACTCAATTTTATTGGTGAAACATTTTTACACTCAAAAATATTGAGTAAATATTACTGTTATGAAATCAGGTAGATGATACTCAATTAATTTGAGTAAAAGTAACCAAAACTTTTACGTACTTATTAACAACTAAAATTGAGTACAATGACCTAAAGAAATTGAGTAGATATAATTAAATTATTCAGTCAATGCCACAAAAGACTACAAGTAAATACATTGAAATATTAAGTAGATCTAATTGAATATTAGAGTATGATTTAACAAAACAAATATGTCACATTTACTTTATTCATTTACTTTTATTGATTTAATTCATATAGTACCATTTACCCCTTTCATTTACTTTACCTTTTACTCCAGGAGTACATGATGTCAAATGAATACACATGAAATAATTATGCAGATAATTATGTTTTTAATCAACTAATTTTGACCAGTGTAACACCACATCAAGTATGAACATTCAACATACTTTAGTATGTAAATGACATGCAACAATGCCTGCAAAAACAATATGTTTAAAGATAATGATCAGGAAAGGGGTATCCCTGACACTTTTAAAATTCTGTTTACTAAAGAGCAGTGTGTGTTCACAATACTGTATATAAGTACCTCTAATTGAACTGTGCATACTGTAAGTAAGCAGTCTGTCAAACATTATGCACCATAAGAACAATGAGCCCATCAAATGAACAGTAAGTCATAACCACAAAATACATTAAAGACAGTCAGAGGCCATTTGGCATGAAAGAAAATCACAACATGGAATATGAAATAATAAATAAGCATTTACAGTAGCTCAACATTTAAACATATTGACTATGCACACGTGTAATGTCTATATGCTAAACTGACCTGTTTGCATTATGACTCGAATGCACCAGAAACAAACACTTTACATTAACTAATTACTATCAGCAACAAATACCATTGCAAAAATGCTGTTTTGACAATAAATCCACTTTCAGTAGGTTATACCCACTTTCTGAGAGCATCTTGCTGAACAGTAGTCGGCAAGCAGACATTTTTTCAGTCTCTGAACTTTGGCTGAAAGGTGTCCAGGATCCAACTCAACTAGTACTTTTTGGAACATCTCAAGACCATATCTGAGGTTCTTGGGGTATCTCAGATTAAAGGCATAGAACAGTCCCAACAGATAGCAGCAGACCCCCAAGATTGTTGAGGGCAGTGATGCCCTTAATCACAATACCTACATCAGTAGGTTCATTCATTGAGTCCTCTTGGTTCTGCAGCAGGTAGATCTTCATCTTCATCATCACCTCCTCTGTCAACTTCTCTTCTACTCTGACAGGTGCACCAGCAGCTTCCTTCCTGCACACATTGTGAAGATAATTGTTTAGAGCTCACTTTCAGGCTAAATGTTACAAGACACACAGACACACATTGAGCAATCCTAGCTGTTTCCACACATGCAGCCCTGGGCATAATCTTGAATCAGTTGGACCAGACATGCAACGGATGCAACAGCCATTCAGCCAATGTCACAACCTCATTCTCTGGACATCACTATGCTGTTCCTTTGCATGTGATGGTCTCATCCACGATGACATTAAAACGTCAAAACATTTATTTTACTAACTTGAAAGTCCTTGATCTTGACACTATCTTCTTCCAGATGGTCGATGAGACATCGGATGATGACCTCTCGTGTTCGTTGATTGGGGATTCCTCTCTGCAGAATAGAAAAATAATTATTTGAACAATAAAGAAAAAGTATGACTGCACTTTCATAACTAACATAAACTTTGTCAATACAATTGTTTCCACAACCCAGTTTTAGCAACGGAAGCTGGGAGACTGTCCTTAGTAGCTATTAAGACATACATTTAGAAATGAATAATCAGGAGAGAGAGAGTTGCAGGGGATAAAGATGAGTTTAGCATAAATTAATATAGTAATTATTGTCATTAGCCAGGTGAAATATAATTAAAGCAGTTAGAGTAAATGAAAGTTTCATACCTGAAGTATACAATACTCATTTGTGCCCAAACTGCCCTTCTTGGACTGGAACATGGACAGTAGTTTGGGGGTATAGAAGTCCAACATTGCCATACATTTTGGCTCAAGATTCAGTGTGGTGATCATCCTGAACTTTGCACTAACCTGGAAGACAGAGATGAGGGGAAGAGAGTAAAAAAGAAGACATGTAGATAATAATGTAGGCCTATACCTGTGCATGTTATCTTCATTGTACACACCATTGTATGCAGCTGTGCATAGCTTGTAATAAATGCAAAAAGTCACAATGACTAGAGGGCTTGCAAATTCCCCTCACTGTAACCTTAACTAGCTGCAAACCTTTGTAAAGAACATAAGTTATACCCAATACATTTGTGTAGCCTATATGCACAAAGATACAGTAAATCTACTTACCAATATTTGCAAACACTCTCCAGGTTTCTTGTTGAAGAAGATGTGTGCTGCTGCTGTTTGTTGACAGAATGTTCCAGTAGAACTTTCCCATGAACCCTTGTGTACAATTTTGAATCTTAGTCATATCTACTCAATTGTTTAAGTTGTTGTGAGAGATGAAAGATTATTAAGTTGGAATGAATAATAATTAAGGGTCTTTTTAAATTGATCCATATAAGTACTCCATACTCAAATATTATGAAGGAAAATTACCAAAACAAATTGAGTATAATTCATGAATAAAATCAGTTGGTCAAATACTAATTTATTCTCATGAAATTAACTCAAATAATATATGTACATCTAACTCAAAAAGAACAGTTGGATTTTTACTCATTTTGTTTGGTGTGACCTACTCAAACAATCACATACATGATATTCAGTGATTTTATTGAGTAAATATAACTTTTTCTAATAGTGCTATTTACTCGGTCACTGAATTCTTTCTTAGAGTGTATACTATTATAATGAATGCAAGTTAAACACATGTATTAATGTATTAGAGGCTAATTAGCTGCTATTAGTGTTATTAGCCAATGTCCAACATGAAGATGAGATCCATTTATGAAACAACTGATCAACAAATGTTTTCAAATCAATGTTTTACAACAGGGGTCTTCAACATTTTCAGGCCAAGGACCCCTTGAGAGAGAGAGATATGGACACCACAACCTTTTCAGAGATTCCATAGTTTCATTGTTTGACAGCACAATCAGTGTATTTATTTCAGTGTTTTGAAATTTAACCACTTGAAAGTCTGCGCTCTTTCCCAAATTTCATATTTCACTCTGTACTCAGTCTCACTCTTTTCCCCCTCTACACCAAACCCCTTTGCAGAAAATAGCAGATATACAAGCTCACAACTTGTTGTGAGCTTGTAGATCTGCTATTTTTGGCCAAATTTCTCCAAATATGGACACTAGGGCTCAGTTGGTTAATATAAAAAAAAATCACACCCGTGTGAACTGAGCGGTGGTTTACCCCCCCCCCCCCCCTTCCCCCCTGTGTGTGTGTGCGTGCGTGTGTGTGTGTGTGTGTGTGTGTGCCTGGTCTGGCCTGGCCTGAACAACAGCGCCCCTCCCTTAACATGTGTGGTCATAAAAGGTACTGCAGGCCTGCAGGCTACATACAGACACACACGCACACACACACACACACACACACGCACGCATACACACACGGCCACGTATAGGAGACGGTGTAACCACCGCTCAATAAGAAAAAAATCACACCCGTGTGAACTGAGCGGTGGTTTACCCACCAACCCCCCCCCCCCCCCCCCCTTCCCCCCTGTGTGTGTGTGTGTGTGCGTGTGTGTGTGTGCCTGGCCTGGCCTGAAAACAGCGCCCCTCCCTTAACATGTGTGGTCATAAAAGGTACTACACCACATGAGGCTACATACAGACCCACAGACCCACCCACATACCCACATACCTACACACACGGCCACGCTATGGAGACGGTGTGACCACCGCTCAAAAACGTTCTATCACTCAAAGATTTGGAGGACCCCCTTTAGCATAGGCTACATGGGCAACTCGCGGCCCGGGGGCCACATGCGGCCCCCACCTTCACTTACTGCAGCCCGCAGGTCGCAGGTTAATACTGGAATACTGATATATTATTGATTCCAGCTGTTACAATTCCAAACATGACCTGCTTTAATTCCGTCAGTCTATAGTAGTAGCTTAATGACTAGTAATAGTAGTATTAAATTATTTTTTTTTTTTTATGTCCAGTGTATTTGTATTTAGGTTCATAAAGTTAACATGAGTAGGCCTATATAACTAAATGCGTTTGAAATTGAATCAAAATGTTACATTTCAGGATTCCAATTAAAAAAAGAAAAAAAAAATATATATATATATATATATATTCAGGATTCCAATTCAAAAAGAGGCAAAAAAAAAAAAGATCTGCTATTTTTGCTTCTTTTCTATGAGATAAAACAAAGTAGGACGTAGCAATATGCAATGTGGCCCTCTGGAGTGAAGGTGGAAATATAGTGGCCCTCGCCATCATCAAAGTTGCCCACCCCTGCCCTGTAGTAACCCTGAGGACCCCCTAGGCCTAGGGGTCCCGGACCCCCTGTTAAAGAACCCTGTTTTACAAACATTTAGGTCACAAGTCTCGCGTGGCCAGACTGTTGCCTCCGCGATTTGGTCAAATGCTCCTGGCATACAGTCTGGCACACAGATATAAAAAGCTAGATACCTCCTCCGCTGCTGCAGTTCATTAGCGCGACTGGTCAAACACCCCTGGCGGAAGTGCATAACTGTGGAACTGCGGAAGGCATTCTGCCCCCTCCAATGGGAAAGAGGGAGTCCTGCCAGTCCTGCATCTGATTGGACTACCGAGCTTCCCATTCTGTGACGCACAAGGAAGCGTCCTTCAGAATTCCCAAGAGCCCCGCCTCAGAATTCTGGAGGATTGCGTAGAGTTATTGGGAGGCTTGCCAGGAGTCTTGGACCAGCACCCCCCAGCCGGAAGAGGCGTCTACCTTTCTATGTCTGTGGTCTGGCAGACCGAAATAGAAACGGTGAGTGCGAGATAAAGCGGATGTGACGCAACCGCTCCCTTAGTGCAGTAGCAATAACATGTCCTACTGGAAGCGTTATGTCTCCTTTCAACATTTCTGGGGGCTTTATTTTGTCTTTCTCTGGTGTTATTGGTGTCACCTTCATGATGTTTTCAAACGTTTCATAAACTATACACTCATAACAATAATAGGCAGCTCGAATGACTTTGTCTGAGCTATTGTGTTTCTGTTATGTTTCCAATGGGACTACAGTTCAGTGCAGCAGTGGCTACTTCCGATACTCGCCGTTCGGGAGCTGCTCTTCCAGACTCTATATAGCATTCAGAGATTGTGGAATAGTTGTCTGGCTACGCGAGACTACAACTGTATCAAAGATTGTCCGAATGGTCCGCTTTGTGTAGTAATGGCTCCCTCTAGCGGATACACTGGAGAGATGCACGGCTCTGTGTGAAAAACGCCTTTCTATTTCACTGCTCAGTGCAAACATCCGGTCTAGAGCCCGCCCTACTGTATCCGGTAACCCTCACGCAGACACAAACATGGGACGCACCGTTTCCGTATCCGCTCTGGACCAGGACCGGAACAGCAAGCTGCAGAGGGACTTGACACCAGTCTACTTCCTGGACAAAAGTTCACGTCTTTTACAGTTTCGATTTTGTTCTGCGGTGAGACTGGATGCGTGTTCATCTCCACGGACAAAACATTACATTGGTAGGAAACGACAACTTTATGGCTTTAAAAAAGACAATTCTCACTTATCTTTACATCTCTATAATAATATCCTACAGTTAACTTCTGCATTATGTAAGTTCATTAGGCTGTAATGTTATGTTGGAGTAGGCTTATTATAGCTTAGGGTGTAGTCTACAGTTCAGGCCATAGAGAGTTTTAAGTGACTTTTTAATAGTCTATTGTTTGTCCTCGGGTTCATTTGGTTAGTGGTCTTGGAGTGTTGGTATGGATGAGGACTTGTTACAACTTTAATGTGTTGTATGATTGATTGAGTGAATACTTTAATAGAAGTTTGCAGGGAAGTGCAGAGAATGTTAGAGAGGCAGGGGCTGACATTTCTAAAAGGGCCTTTTGGTGAGAATAGCAGACCTTTCAAGCTCACAACGCGTCACGCTACCACCGCTATTTTCATTGATGATATCACACTGAACTAAGCATAATCAGGTGAATACTGGAGATGTGGCGTAACGGCATGTATTTCTACACAGAGAGGGCAATTCTTTCAACATAAGATGCTGCATTCAAGTTCTGGAGAGTATCGTGGACAAGGCAATAGGCTCTATGCATATACGACATTTTGTTCTACTTGGGGTGTCTTTCGACTTCCTTCACAGGTGTTACTGATGATACTAATGAAGGATCTGTTTGATTTATTGTACAGTGGTTCTTTAGTTTCAAGGACCCCCATAACTCTGTACAAATGGAATCAACAAATGGAATCAAATGGACCCTTGCAGGTCCATTTGCCTCCATTTGTACTGTCAGAGTTACACACCTGTATGGGGACATTTGGAACCCACTCAATGACACTTTGAGACCCACTGGTGTAGCAGATAGTAGAGGAAAAAAACATAAAAAAGAGCCTTAGTTTTTGAGGTACCCCTACCCGGGGTAGAACAAAACGCGACATCGTTTTTTCATATCTTTAGGATGTCCCCTTCATGAAATGGATTGTCCCAAGTTTTACTTTTACTGCAAAAGTCATGAAATTGATCCATGAAGGGACTCACCACATAGGCAAAAAAACGCCTATCCTGAAAGATGGAGTTCCAAGTCAAACCTTTGTCATTTTCTACCTGCAGGTTGTTTTTACCTCATACTTGCACAGAAGGTCTACATGTAGTGTCCTTACATCTCAGAACAATCAGAATGCAAAAAGATGGTTCTGTTTTGAATCTGCAGCCTTTTATATAAGGACTTTCTATAGGCGGAAATTACATTTCTAAGGAATGTTCCCCTGTAAGTCTGGGGATAATCTTCTATAAGGGGTAGAACAAAACGCGACATAGTTCTTACAAATCTTTAGGATGTCCCCTTCATGAAATGGATTGTCCCGAGTTTTACTTTTACTGCAAAAGTCATGAAATTGATCCATGAAGGGACTCACCACATACTGTAGGCAAAAAACGCCTATCCTGAAAGATGGAGTTCCAAGTCAATCCTTTGTCATTTTCTACCTGCTGGTTGTTTTTACCTCATACTTGCACAGATGGTGTACAGGTAGCATCCTTACATCCCAGAACAATCAGAATGCAAAAATGTGATTCTGTTTTGAATCTGCAGCCTTTTATATAAGGACTTTCTATAGGCGGAAATGACATTCCTAAGGAAGAATCCTGGAGATAATCTTCTATAAGGGGTAGTACAAACCCTGACAGTGTTTTTACTTGTCCTCTTCATGAAATGGATGGTCAGTAGTTTTACTTTTACTGTAGAAGTCATGAAATTGATCCATAAAGGCACTCACCATAAAAAAAGACAACCCTGAAAGATGGAGTTCCAAGTCAATCCTTTGTCATTTTCTACCTGCTTTTTTTTCACCTCAAAAGCAGCAAAAATATTGTTCTATAAGCAGTCTATGGTAGTCAGACTTAAATGCAGTATGTATGTAGGCCTATATTCAGTAGAATACACTACACAATGTGTGATTATTTGGCATGCAGTAAGCCAAAGATTCTCACATCCTGAAGCTCATGTATGTGCTTCGCCAGCTTGTTGAAAGCTGTTGTTTTGCTTATTCTGAACAGGCTGCTCGTTGCATTGCATCCAGTCAATGCGTGCCATGCTGGAAGACTCTCACACAAAGCCACTCCCAATGTATTTGTAATATCAGACATTGCATGTATCGTTCTCTATCCCATGACCAGCATGCATGAAAATGGCAGCTATTCCAAGGAGTTGTTGACTGACAGTAGATGAGCAACACAAGTATATCAATATAAATTAGGTCAGGGTGTGAGAACATTTGGCTTGACAGATAGTCTACCAGAGGCTTCAGCATGTTCAACACAATATGCCCTCACTCTCTATGGCCTAAAAAAGAAAGCAAAGGACCAGGTGTGTTCTAGTCTTGATGAGCTCCGTTGTATTCTTGCATCATGACAGACATGCCATATATGGAGCCACAATCATGTCCCCAAACCCCTTCTGTGGAATCCATTTGGGAAGGGTTGGATGCTAAAGGATACATCACTACAGCCTGTCCTGTTCAAAAAATAGCCTGCACCAAGCATTAAGAGACCTCACCCAACTCTACTGCTATGATAAGGATTGTTGCAGTCAAAGTAGTATGTTCCTCAATGTCTCTCTGTGGGATTGTGTTGTACATAATATTGCTCCTGTCTTTACAGTACATTGCCTGTAAACTCAAATAAACAAGAAATTACACAATCCTTTTATACCAGCTTGTGCCTTGTGGACCAGCCTTGACTGTGGAGCATTGTAGTGGCCTTGTGGTTGTAATCCACTGGGAACTGAATTCCTTCTTACCGTTTATATCATACCATATTTATTACCATAACATAAATAGTAAGACGGAATTCAATTAATCCATTGACCAGCCATTGACCAATAGATACACAGCCGATTACGTCATGAAATCTCCTGACAAAATTATGTCAGAATTTGGGAGATCACAGCTTTGTATCCATTGACCAGCTTTGCAAATTGGTCAGTCCCCCTCACACTCAAAATAGTTGTTGATTAGAAAATATTGAAAAATAAATAAACGAAATAAATTAAAATGAGAAAAAGCTGCTGTTTGATTATTTGCCATGCAGTAAGAATGGCACACATATATACCTATACCTGAGAACCATCCGTAGATTCTATGACTATGAAGTGTGTAGAGACATGGTATCAAATTGTAATCCCACTACATTTTGTTGTATTTGAGGCATATATAGTATTAATAGATAAAAAAGGGAAAGAGGGAAAAAAAACTCCTGATTCACAATACAAGCATATTCTGACATATTCTTCTGGTTTCTTTTGGTTGTTGGTGTATTCCCTATTGACAATCTGAATGGAGCTCATTCATTTGTATTGATAATGAGCACCTTATCGATCCTGCTTATTGACCCGGGCTTTTATCAAGCCCACTGTTGAGCGCTTTATAATATTTTGTGGGAAGATGTGAGATGACAAATTCTGAACAGAACTGGTATCTTTTTTAATTGGCCAGTTGTTGTGACTGTGAGTGGGGGGCTCTCTCTATTCCGATATGTCGCCACTCCGACAGTGACTTCTTATTGTCGGAGTGGCAACACATCCATAGAGGTTAGGGTTAGGGTAAGAGATAGTAGTGTCTGTCGGAAAGGAGACATGTCGGAATGAAGATGAGAATTGACAAAAGTAAAAAATATTATCATTTAATTGCGACCGTCAGGGAGCAGTTTACTATGAAAACCTCCACCGGCCGTCCGTCCGTCCGTCCGTCCGTCCGTCCGTCACACGTCACACGTCACACCTTTGCCCTGCTCATATCTCCGCATCAGTATGACATCACACCACATGTGTACACAAACACTTGTGTACGTTGCTGTGGCAACAGTCTGTTGTTGCTGGTCTGTTAGTGTACGTTAGCAACCACCTTAGCAACCATGGTTTTACCCTAGCAACCAACTGTTTACCCTAGCAACCAACTGTTTACCATAGCAACCATGTTTTTTTACCCTAGCAACCAACTGTTTACCATAGCAACCAGATACGCAGAGCAGGGATCTCCATATATGGGCATAAACAGGTGACATCACACTGATGTCAGATACTCAGAGCAGGGATTTCTCCATAATATATGGGCATAAAAGGGATTCTGTTAGGGATCTCCATATATGGGCATAAAAGGGATTCTGTTAGGGATCTCCATATATGGGCATAAAAGGGATTCTGTTAGGGATCTCCATATATGGGCATAAAAGGGATTCTGTTAGGGATCTCCATATATGGGCATAAAAGGGATTCTGTTAGCTGTTAGTGATCTCCATATATGGGCATAAAAGGGATGCTGTTAGGGATCTCCATATATGGGCATAAAAGGGATTCTGTTAGGGATCTCCATATATGGGCATGAAAGGGATTCTGTTAGGGATCTCCATATATGGGCATAAAAGGGATTGTATCCCAGATGATGCCCTGTTAGGAGATCCACACTAACAGAATCCATATATGGTCCTACCGACAGCTGCTATAAGCCAACCCTGGCGATAAGGTCTGAGTCGAAGAAATGCTTCTTTCCTGGCAAGAATTGCCCCTTTATACTGTAGGGCTCGTTTGTGTATTGTATGACATCACGCCACATCATCGGCTGAGGACTGTGTGATGTCATCATATCTCCATATATGGAGACATAAGTTGCTCATGCCCAAATATGGGCTGGTGAGGTCAGACTTAGTGTGATGTGTAGGTTATCTCCATATATGGAGATTCAACTTCAATGAGTAACCATGGCAAACTGTCAACTGCCCGTATGTCTTGATAATTGGTAAAACAAACTTTTGGCCTATTTGTGGAGATAAGCGACCAACGGTCGCTTATCTCCCGATTAGGGAGTCTTACTGGTATCTTTTAAAAATCATTCATTAGTGTGCAGTAAGTGTTAAATGGCTATATATTATGACAATAACTGTAACAATGTATTGATCGCCTCTTGTCTTGATTATTTAAACATGATGTCATGGCCCGCTATGCTTAATAACAAGCTTGATAAGCCCAACGCTTATTGATACCGGGATATCAAGTTTGTAGTAGGCCCTTGTTTCGAGCACCTTCCCAACCAGTAAGTAGAAATGGTGTATGATTAACGTGTGGGGATATTTCTGCACTTTCTTGGTAAATCACTTTTTTGCATTCTGATTGTTTTGGGATGCAGGAACACTACCTGTAGACCATCTGTGCAAGTATGAGGTAAAAATAGAAAATTACAAAGGATTGACTTGGAACTCCATCTTTCAGGGTAGGCGTTTTTTGCCTATGTGGTCCCTTCATGGATCATTTTCATGACTTTTGCAGTAAAAGCAAAACTGCTGACCATCCATTTCATGAAGAGGACAAGTAAAAGTTATGAAAAAACATTGTCATGGTTTGTACTACCCCTTATAGAAGGATTACAGGGAAATTCTCCTTAGGAATGTCATTTCCGCCTATAGAAAGTCCTTATATAAAAGGCTGCAGATTCAAAACAGAACCAAATTTTTGCAATCTGATTGTTTTGGGATGTAGGGACACTACCTGTAGACCATCTGTGCAAGTATGAGGTAAAAACAACCAGCAGGTAGAAAATGACAAAGGTTTGACTTGGAACTCCATCTTTCAGGATAGGCGTTTTTTTTGCTTATGTGGTTAGTCCTTTCATGGATCAATTTCATGACTTTAGCATTAAAAGCAAAACTCGGGACAATCCATTTCATGAAAGGGACATCCTAAAGATATGAAAAAACTATGTCGCATTTTGTTCTACCCCGGGTAGGGGTATGGTCAACTTCTGGCCTATTTTTTCCTCCACTAAAGAGTGTTTCCATAGTGAGCCAACATGCACAATATCAGCACCCTGACTCTGTTTGACCAGAATGGAACAGACCCTTCATTAGTATCATTGGTAACACCTGTGAAGGAAGTCGAAAGACACCCGGAAGTAGAACAAAATGGCGTATATGCATATAGCCTATTCTCTTGAAGGCTGCCTTCAGGTATGGCATGGAAAGAGGGGCATTTCGCATTTGCTTTTCTTTCACCATAGTAAGAACTGCATTCATGGTCTGGAGAGGACACTTTTTACAGACGGTTAAAAGGGTAGGGGCTCAAGCCCCCTTTAATGTCTATGTGTGCAAGTGCCTGGAAGTTTGCATAGTAATATACAGTACAGTTCAAATACAATGTCTACTATTAGGATTTAAACCACAATAAAGCACTATATGGCTTGTTTACATTGGGGTCCTTTCTACTCAATTCATGTCAACATTAAATCCAGTGGTGTAAAGTACATTTACTCAAGTACAGTACTGTACTTGAAGTACACTTTTGAGTTATTTGTAGTTTACTTGAGTATATCCAATTTACAATACTTTTACTTCTACTCCACTACATATCGGATCCAAATATTGTATTTTACTGCACAACATTTATTTGAAAACTTTAGTTACTAGTTACTTTGCAAATATACATGATAATATAATATTATAAAACGTACATAAACCACTTTAGCGATAATATTATAAAACGTACATACACCACTTTAGCCCTATTTTATAACTATGCTGTTTGAAAATAGCCGATCTGCAAGCTCACAACGCATCGCACTGCGATGCGTTGTGAGCTTGTAGATATGCTTATTCAAATATTTTGAATTCCGGACCTTTACTTGTAAAAGAGTAGTATTGCAGTATTGATACTTTTACTTAAGTAAAGAATGTGAATACCTTTTTCCACCAAGTGATTAAATCACAGACAGAAAAAAACAGTAGGCTATAATACAATCAGAGAAACACAAAGCTATGCAGACTTAGTAGGAGGCACTAGGGAGTAGGGTTGGAGGCGGTAACCGCCGTACCGCCGTACCGCGGTATACCGAGGTCTACCGCGGTGTCATTGTGCTTACCGCGGTAAAAAGACAAAAAAAAGGTCTATTTTTTATTGGAAAACAAGTGAGTTTTAAAATGGGGGAGAAGCGAGGACCGCATGCGCTCCATGCCGCTCTGCTCTGGGCCGTGTACCACACGTTGGAAGCCACACTCAGACACAGACCTGCACACAGTGCACAGCAGGGCAGGAGAGTACGGAGCACAACTCTATTATGACGGAGCAGCATAAACTTTCTCTGTAATCCACTCGACACAAGGATGTTAATACATACCTTGTGTTGTGGCATATACTTTTTTATTCATACGGATTACTGGCGGAGCGCGGGCCGCGTGGACTAAAACCGAAAATGAAACTATTTTACTTTTTCCACCGCGTCGCACGTTGTGCCCCGTCCGGCTGCGCGTCGGCGATTTTATAACCTTTTCTGTCAAGTCTTGTAACTAAAACCTGTATATAGCAGCACTCAATCACTGCGATTTGAGAGTTGAGACGTGACGTGAGTTTACAGAATCACTGTACACGACGATCTGACTACCCTTCCTCTTCTGGTTTGTTCACACAGCTGTTTGTGTCTGAAAAGCCCAAGTAGCTAGCCTACGTTACTATGGTAACCCGACAGTGCAGATCTAAAAGCTCAGAACGGGTCGCGGATGCGACGTGTTGTGAGCTTGTAGATCTGCTCCTTTGAAAGCCAGACCCGCTGTGCTGTACGGAGAAGTATAACTCGGGCAGTCAGGCTGTGTCGCCTCTCCACTGTGGAGAGGCGACTTTTGGGAAGATGATTGCAATATTTTGGCTTATCGCCGAACCTTAATTAATAGATACGGGGGTGCGGTAATTACCGCAGTACCGGCGGTAAATGGGAAGACGGTAATCGCGGTAACAAAATGTCCATACCGCCCCAGGCCTACTAGGGAGCAGCTACTGCTGAGAGCTGAATACAGGAAGACAGTGGCGTCAGTTCTGCAGAAGCTAAGGTATGGCAACATGACACAGATCGACAGCAGTCATGTTGCCATACCTTAGCAACAGGCATGATGATGATGATTTCTATCAGATAGTATTATTTTACCGCAGCCACAAGTAAACAAAACACCTACTGAGTGGCAAAAAAACGACTTTCTGGCCTTGACAGCCCATACATCCAAACATAAAAGTCCTATCTGATTGCATTAAACAACGTTAAACTCACTTTGCCACTCACTTTGCCACTCGATTTGCCACTGACTTTATGCATGTGCATACATACCCTCTATAAACCATTTGTCAATATAGGGGGGATACCAGTGTTGTGGAGAATATAATGGGCCTTTTGCAGAATAGGGGGCGCTAGCGCGTTTAGGTTTAGCAGAGGCGGTCACAGTACTTCCGGTTCATCCACAGACACAGTGTTGTGTTGTCATGTCTCCGTTAGATAAAAATGCTTTCTTTTCACTTTTTTCTACTTTTATCACTTGTCAAAAGACGTTTTATTTGGATGCTTCATCTTTTTACCGTTCATTTTTTTGTTAGTGTTGTCATTGGTTTTTATTTATAAAGGGAAACGTATGTAGGCTACAGTCTTCACAGCAGAGCAGACAGACAGAGAGAGGTAAGATAACGCTATTATTATCATAAAATACAGCAATCTATCTAATAAAACGTTTGTTAAATGTGCTTAGCAGTAGTGTCTTTTAGGGTTTGGGCCGGGGTCTTTATTTGATGTAAAGAAAGTTTAATATTAACGCTAGCCTCATTAGCATCTTAGCTCCGTCTATAATAGGCTACTGACTGTTGGTTCTCTAAGTGGGGTCCGGGGACCTCCAGGGGGTCCCCAGCTAAATTATAGTTAGGGACCAAATGGACCCTTAGGGGTATGTAACTGTACAAATCATTTGGTTCCATTTGTACACTCTGAGTTATGCTAACATGATTTTACAATATAAGTTGGGGTCTCAGGGATAGAAATGCTATTGAATGAGGGTCAGTAGCCTAATGGATGTCAAACTGGGGGTCCTTGAAATTAATTTGTGTCATCATCATGTTTGTTCCCCCCTATAGACTTGTTCATAGAACTTTAATTTTTAACTAAAATATGAACAACCTTGTTTCCTGACAACCATAGGCTGCTAAACCATAGGCTGCTAATTGAGCCAGATGTCTCATTCAAAGACCCATTTAAGTCATATTTCACAACAAAGTATAAAGTTAAATAACTAAATTGTTCACAGTGGAAAAAAATAACACTTTCTTTCTTACCCTTTCAGGTCATCACGGTCTGATCAAGGTCTGCAATAAATGTCCATCAATAAGAAGAATTGTAATTCATTATGCTGCTATATATTTGTTTTCAGCTTTAATGTATTCCCATAGAAGTATATAATATTCTGTACTACTAACCATGTTCATCTTTTTCGATTAAAACACATGAATCATGACATGTTTACGTCTTGTGAATTATATCAGCTTTATTCAAATGCATTCAGACAATACAGGCAATATCATTTCACAGGTAATTAGCCTTTTATTTAGGAAAACAATAGAATGTAGTCTTGTATCAGCTTTATTCAAATGTATTCAGACAATACAAGCAATATCATTTCACATGCAATTGGCCTTTTATTTAGGAAAACAATAGAATGTAGAGTATTGTATTTTGGGGGGATTTTGTTTGCATATTGTAGGCCTAAATTAAATTGAATAAGGTTCTGAATAATGTAGGTGTAGCTATAGAATAGGCAAAGACAAATGTGTGTTGTGAATAGAATCAATAGTTGCCTTCCCAATGTCTTAAAGTACAGGGGTGTGAGTTTTCCTGAACCAAACAGTCGTCAACCTTGGAGCTCTTTCAAGAGGTTGAATTCTCAAATCTGATTGCTGCTACATCCTGCCATCGGAACCCTGATCGGCTGATGTGGTCCATGTCATCGCAGTTCAGTATATTATTAAATGCATTTTTATGTATGGTAAGAACAGATATTTACTGTTACTATAGCTATCATTTTACAATGTTAATGAAACTGGACTTGGTCAAAAGTAAAGTTGTTTATAACATGTACTGTAGACTATTTTTACTTAGTAAAATCTTCCATTTTAATTTAATTAAAGAATACATTAACCAAATGGACCTGTAAAGGTCTACACTCAGATTGAAATTGACACTGAGGATTTTTACTCTACTTGTACAGATTGTTTGGTCCCCATATACTCGTTTGATAATCACCAAATTAATAAGAGGTAATAAGAATTGACTTGTATTATTCCACATTCCCACTGACCCCCATTTAGGCCAGTGACCCCATAAGAGAACATTTTTACGGCTCTAGCAGTGATTCCCAACCATTTTAATTTCAAGGACCCCCAGTTTGACATCCATTAGGCTACTGACCCTCATTTAATAGCATTTCTATCCCTGAGACCCCAACTTATATTGTAAAATCATGTTAGCATAACTCAGAGTGTACAAATGGAACCAAATGATTTGTACTGTTACATACCCCTAAGGGTCCATTTGGTCCCTAACTATAATTTAGCTGGGGACCCCCTGGAACTGCCTGGGGGTCCCCGGACCCCACTTAGAGAACCACAGTCAGTAGCCTATACGGAGCTAAGATGCTAATGAGGCTAGCGTTAATATTAAACTTTCTTTACATCAAATAAAGACCCCGGCCCAAACCCTAAAAGACACTACTGCTAAGCACATTTAGCAAACGTTTTATTAGATAGATTGCTGTATTTTATGATAATAATAGCGTTATCTTACCTCTCTCTGTCTGTCTGCTCTGCTGTGAAGACTGTAGCCTACATACGTTTCGCTTTATAAATAAAAACCGATGACAACACTAACAAAAAAAATGAACGGTAAAAAGATGAAGCATCCAAATAAAACGTCTTTTGAGAAGTGATAAAAGTAGAAAAAAGTGAAAAGAAAGCATTTTTATCTAACGGAGACATGACAACACAACACTGTGTCTGTGGATGAACCGGAAGTACACAGAACGCCAATGCGCGCCTGCCCCTCCCCCCCGCCCCTATTCTGCAAGTGGAGAATACCTTGTGAAAGCAAGGAAGAAGGAAGAAAAAAGAAGAAATGCCACTCGATTGTTTTCTAATCAGCCTCCTGGTGGCGCTATAACACGCCGATTTGTGTTTTACCTATAACTCCACCGATCAGTGTAAAACGCTGTATGCACACTCCCTAGAGGCCAAGGAAATACCTTTGCCCTGCATTTTTCACACCTGACTGTTAGAGCGCCACCAGGAGGCCGACTTATGTAAAACATATTTTTGAATATAACTCCTTCAGATTTCATCCAAAAATCAATCAATCAAATCGGTTCACATTATCTCTATAATCATGTGATCAAGTTGGATCTGTCAGATATTTAAAGGAGCTATAGTCAACTTTTTCATTGTAGGGCCAACACTTTGTTTACATCCTAGTCTAAAGATTAGAATGTAAACAAAGTGTCGGTCTGACAATGGCCAAAATGATTATTTTATCATTATTTTACGCTTTTTGTGGTAATTTGAAATCGCACTTCGTCTGTGAGGTTTGGTTTGACATTTAATTACCTTGAGTGCTGCATCTGTGATGTGATGTAGTCCACATTTTGAAGAATTAATCCGTTTTTTAGGTGAAAACAAGAAGAATGCAATACCCTGACAGTGTAATGGAACTAAATGAACCCTACATGTCCATTTTCCTTTTTGGACAGTTGGTTGAAGGCTTGGATGAGGCGGTGGGACAGTCAGATCGACAGAGTTCAAGTTTAATCTCTCTCTCTTTTTTTTTACTTGGCCTATTGAGCGCGGAGAAAGGCTCACCTGAAAGCATTCTCACTGATTAATCTGACGGAATCTGCACACACGCACACACGCACACACACACACACCACCCACACACACACACACACACACACACACACACACACACACACACACACACACACACACACACACACACACAAATCAATCAATCAATCAAAAAAGCGTAAAAGTAAGATCCGCAGCTGATTCTAGACTCGCTAATAACTTTCCAGCTCTGCTCTCCTCCAACTCCAAGTTACATTAAACTTATGGTTCTCACTCTCAGCAAATGTATGATTCTCCATGTTTCCACCTCAAAATGCTGGACCCGACAGGACCTCTCTCTCTCTCTCTCTCTCTCTCTCTCTCTCTCTCTCTCTCTGGGACATTGGATTTGGATCTCCGTGCCGTCAGGCCGTCGGAATATCGAGATTTATTAGCCACTTGCGCGCTACCCACTTTATAGCCAATTCAGTTATTTTAAACAATAAGCCTACAGATCACATCATATTCATATAGGTTGTCAGTTGTCAGAACGTGTCACTTTGTTGTCATGGTATAGCTCTGTTTTGGACCATTGAACAAAGATGGATAATGATGAATGGGTTCACTTTGCGAACGGGACATGTTGGATTGGATACTAGGCTACTTCAGTGGATGCGCGCACAGCACTGAACGGGAAAATAGGCCTACAAACCAAGGGAGTGCGGCAGTGCGCTCGCTAGGACGCACAGTTTATTTCAGCCGTAGGCTACATCGTTATAACATAATAAAATTAATTAAAAAGGGAAGAAACATATGGACCATATGGAATAATAGCCTACTAAGGCGAACTCAACTGTCAAACCAAACCTTGCCGTTGTGACGCCGTAAAAGATGATTTGACAACTCCAAGCCAAATATATTATTAGCCTATCTTATATAGACCTAAATATAATAAAGATATTATATATCCCCACGTGTTGTTGTGGGGAAATGCTTTTTGTGAGGTGATAGAATAGCATACACTGCCCTAGCCAAATCTGCGCAGCAAAAAAAAAATGAGAGAGAAAAAAGAACGCCAGTGTCCACTCCTAAAAGGCAGAAGAGGAGCAGCTGGTTTGAATATAATCTGAAGTAAACCCGGTAGCTCATTCAGACGACAATAATTGTAAAGGATTTGTACCCGATGGCCCGAGAATATCAAGCAAGTTTGATATTCTCGGAAGAGCTACCGAGGCCATAAAAAGCCCATTAACATAATCCAATCGTGTCGGGGTACCGTTCAAACCCAAGACCGAGTCCGGGGCCGACCGAACGATTTTCCCGGGGGGTCATTCCGAAATCTGCTCGGGATGAATCGGCCCCGGGATCTGCTCAATGTGAATGGGCCTTAACCAACACGTTTCCTTTCAGGAACAGCTGGTGTGATTTCCATGTGAAGCTGTGAAGACCAGTTGAAGACCTGCACTGAAGACACTGCATGCGTCTACTAACAACACCAGGTAAGAATCCATTCAAAACATATTTATATTCAACCTGAGTTGTGTACCGTTGTAGTGTGAGTTGAGTATTGGGCATAGACTGTAAAATATATGGACTGTGGGAACCCTGTGGTTTCTATCCTGCGAAAATGAAGCTTTTTTTGCCCTTGTATGAGTGTCGCCATCATTGTTTTAATGGTACCCAAGGAATGCTATTGGCTGCCAACGGTCACACGCAACTGCAGGGATACTTGGGTAAATGTGTTGATCTTGCCGAAAATAAAGCACACGAAGAAGAATCATCACAGACTGACACAATATTTGACTGAATCTGACACTGGGGCAGTCATTTCGCAAGCTACTACTTTAGACCACAGCTGAAATTACTTTTTGTTTTTTCTCGAAAATGTGATAAAGCCACAAAAGCATTTCATAAATATCGGGCTACATTTCACTTAAACGCCAGAGCTTAACTCTGCATGTAAATAAGACTTTTTTTTAATTAATGTGAGAGATCGGGACATAATTCTGTTGGTCCTCCCAGCCATGTAGCTACAATGCTCGTCTATTTTTAATCAAGCCACAGTTTGTCAGCCCTTTGTAGCCAAATGCGGTAAAATCGGGACTCCATTACCTAGCGTTGCAAACCACAGTATTTATCCCGTTCATGTAGTGCCACGTATGTTCCAAATGAACCACGTTACGTTGTTATAATGATTTAATCTATTATTTATTTATTTATTTATTATTATTCCGCTGTTCTTCTTCTCGAGTTTGGGAAAAAAAAAGGATCCGTTTCCTGCCTGAGCGGAGGACCGGATGGCGAGGAGCGTCCTTGGTCCTTTGTCACTGAGTTAGCTTAGCATTGAATAGAATAGTGTCATCGTAAACTAGAGAGCGTTTTCTTTTTGGACAATAAAAACATTGACAGCCAGGAAAAAAAATCCATGAAGGACACATGGAATGCAATCGTTCACTCGCCGTTGGAAAATTGACTTATTAGACTATTCTGGATGACTGGCTGATGAGTGGCTAACGGCTAACGCTAACGTTAGCTAGCGCTAGCTGCAGGTAAACGCAGGCTTGGTATACACAACTGGAATAAAATGCGACCCAACTCTATTGTTGCTCTTCTACAAGCTCACAACGCGAGGCAGTTAAGCCTGTAGATTGTGGTTTATTATCAGGTCAGAACCGTCAGATTATCCTTCTGACTGAAGTTACACAAACACTGATGATGTTACATGAAGCACAGTTAGCACAGTTAGCCGACCAATTTAGATAGGGCACGAGTTATGGTGTTGCGCACGTGCATTCCCGTAGAGCAACGTGGACTGACGAAAACTGGTGCCCCATAGAACTTTGTGCCACTATAGGAAGAAATACTTTCCTTTTCTCATTTACTTAAGTAAAAGTATCAGTAGGCAGTAGCCTACTGCAAATTGGATATACTCTGTTACAAGTAGAAGTCCGGTATTAAATAAATATATTTTTAAAATAGCAGATCTACAAGATCTCACAATGTGAGCTATTTTCAAATGGCCAAAATGTGTATAGGCTACAATAACAGCTGAAGTGGTTAATGTATGTTTTGGACTATTAAAATCAAATTAAAATCTACAAAGCAATAACTAAAGTTTTGAAATAAATGTTGGCCTAGTGGAGTAGAAGTTAAAATGTTGGAAATTGGATTTACTAAAGTAAAGTACAAATAACCTTCTCCCAGTTAGAATGTATGTAAATGTTTGTGTTCTCATGCCAATAAAGCTTCTTTGAATTGAATTCTGCTCTCTACTTCCCCATGTGGCGGAGTCAGGTCATTGCAGGTTAGAAATCTATTTAGAACTTGAATATCTCAAAAGTAGTATTTCAGCATGGCATCATTCTATAAGCCATATCTTCAAAACTGTTGGGTCAATCTCCACAACCAATATATCATTTTGTAGCTATGATTCCCAGAAAATAAAAATCAATGACTAGCCGTCAGCCACGCTGGGACACATATGTCCATATATGGTTATTCCCAGATATGGGCTTGGGCTATATGCTTGATGGCATAAAAGGGATTCTATTAGTGTGGTAACAGGGCATCATCTGGGAAACAGATGTAGAGGTCAGCTCTCCATATATGGAGATCTAGGTGATGATCTAGTTGTCTCCATATATAGATGTGTTTGATGAGGTCATTGTTGTGATCTTCATATATGGATATCCAGGTGATGATAGTCAGCTGTCTTGATATGCAAATGTAGTCAGTCTTGGCCATATGGAGCGTCCATATATGGGCATTTATATGGTCTTAACATTGATGACATCAGGGACTCCATACATGATTGCCAGAACAGGCTGTCTTGGTCATATGTGACCGAGACTGGAGAAAAGGTCCTTATGTCTGCATTGGTCTTTTTTCTGCTTTTTGCAGATTGTGAAAGTACATAATATAAGCTTTCAAATGAGGTGTCATTCATTGAAATCTGAATATATTTGAAGAAGTTGTGCTTATTTGAATGTAGTTAAACCTCGAATCAAGAATATGAGTAAAGGGCTCTCAAAGTTTGTCACACTTCTGGCAGTCAGGTAAGGGGTGTGAACAATGTATTGTTAACTCCACCCCTCACCCACCCTAACCTATTGGTGGTGATCTGCAGCTGAAATCTGAGAATAACAACCACACAACAGAAACTGCAGATGTAAATGTTGGCTAAAATACGGATTTGTTCCGTATTAGAGAATTAAATGTTGCGTTCTGTGCGTTGAACCAATACTGAACGTGGTTTGTTCTGTATTTTCCCAAATGCACCATAAATGTCTTTCACACAAACATCAACACTGAACAATAATGTAACACAAAATAAAACTGAAAATATTAAAGACGGTGAAAATGTTCTGGCGGGAGGCAATCGGGACATCCTGCGAGCATTACATTTTTTTATATATATTTTTATCCCACGGTTTTTGCAACCCATTTTCTCACCCAGTGCCAACTACCTAACCTGTAGTCCTGGTTTCCGGGGAGGTAGTATAGAAACCAGGAGTACTGCAAGTTTTTGTGAGGGCATCTACTCTAGGAGACACGGGGAGAACATGCAAACTCCACACAGCAAGGCCCTATCGCCAACCCCACCTAGGGTGTGGGTGCTGATGATGCGGAGGGAGGAACACGCCCCCAGCGCCCACAGCGTCCCCTGGCGGGAATCGAACCCAGGACCTTCTAGCTGTGAGGCGAAGCGCTAACCACTGCGCCACCGTGCCCCTTGCGAGCATTAACAACTAGAAAAGAAAATTTTGAAGACATTTTAAGTGTGCCTGCAGCTCGCTAAGTGTGTGCAACCTTCTATAGCATTTGGTGTTAGCATTAGCATTTTTGCATTAACATTAAAATCAATATTAGAATTTTTTACATTACAGCATTTTTATCATTAGGTTTAACATTAGCATTTTTATTAGAATTAGCTTTAGCATTTTTTTGCATTATCATTAGAATGTTTTGCGGTACCATGCTGAAAACTGTAGATTTAGCTGTTTAAAGCTCAGCCAATAGGAAGATAGGGACGGGGCTTAAGATGGGGCGGGGCTTAAGTAATAAGTCCCTAATGGCCGTTTAAGTCCAGACACCAAGTTTCAAGACGGTACCATGCTGTGAACTGGAGTAATGGCTGTTTAAAGCCCACACAATAGGAATACAGAGGGGGCGGGGCTTCAACAATTACAGCTCATCCCTATTGGCCGGAAGAAGACCAAAGTCGTGTGTGCATTTTAAAGTTTAAATCACGTTGCTAGGCAAAAGTATGGCAGAGTTACGTGGCGCCAAAGTTTCTGGGTTTTTTCAGAGTCCCCCATTCAAAGTCAATGGGGTTTTTGCACATAGTTTTTTACGAATTACGTTGCCATGGTAACGCGGAGCGGAGAGAAAAGTAATAGCACACACCATTCCCGGCCGAGCCGCACATTTTGATGTATATATATTGTGGGGGTGGCGTAAATTGTGCGGCAGTTATTACGTGCCGAAATTTCTCCCATTCAAAGTCAATGGGGTTTTTGGGCGTCGTTTTTTGCGAATTGCGCAACCCTACATACCCCCCCCCCCCCTCCCCCCCCGATAAAGTGGATAATAATAATAGTTTAAGTAGATGGATTCTTTATGAAAACAGTATCAAATGTTTCCAAACTGAAAAGTCGCGTCACAAAAAGAAAACTTAAGTTATAATTTCAATACGTATTATTGAAAAATCTGGCAACCCAGAAACCTGTTATTGAAAAATCTGGCAACCCAGAAACCTGTTATTGAAAAATCTGGCAACCCAGAAACCTGGCAAGCAAAGTATAAGCCAATCAAAGCTTGTGTTCCTTAAGCTAGCCTTACACCTAACAACTCTGAAAAGATTTCTCAGTCGTAATAAAATCGAGGCGAGATGCGGCGTGCTCCCGTGATTCAGTCGTTACTCAATCGTTAAATGTGAGGTAGTGCTCCGACTCGATTTTTACCCCGACTTGAGACCCAGATTCTGTTACGACTAGAATATCAAACTGGTTTGATATTTTCACAAATCGGGGCTGAGTCTGAACCGAACTGATAAGTACTCACATGTTTTACTCAAGTAAAAGTATCAATACTGCGATGCGACGTGTTGTGAGCTTGTAGATTGGCTATTTTCAAGTGGTTAATGTTTTATAATATTATAATTTATATCTGCAAAGCAACTAGTAACTGAAGTTTTCAAAGTAGTGTAGTAAAAGTGCAACATTTTCCTCTGATGTAGTGGAGTAGAAGTAAAAGTACTGAAAACTGGAAGAGTGTGTGTGCACGTTGTGTGTGTGTGTGTGTGTGTGTGTGTGTGTGTGTGTGTGTGTGTGTGTGTGTGTGTGTGTGTGTGTGTGTGTGTGTGTGTGTGTGTGTGTGTGTGTGTGTGTGTGTGTGTGTGTGTGTGTGTGTGTGTGTGTGTGTGTGTGTGTGTGTGTGTGTGTGCGCGCGCGCGGGAGCTAGTCAGAGGAATAGGAACACATGGCTATAATAGGCATATTTCAGCAAATAAAAGGGAATCTTGAATCAGTCTTTAGAAAATCTTTAGAAGCATCTCACATCTAACAACTGAAATCTTTTAAAAATCATCATTAAGTCTTTGGAAAGTCTTTTTCAAATCTTATAGTGTGAGAGGGTAGTCTTTTAGAAATCTTTCCAAATCTGTCCACAATCTTTTCAAAGTTGTTAGATGTAAGAGGGCCTTTATATGGCTCAGCTGTGTCGGCCAATCACGTTGCCTAATGGAAGAACTAGGAAGTGTCCATCCTTTACTACTGGTGGTGTAAACAACGAGTCTACGACGTGAGGAGATCTGTCACAACTACTCAATCTGATGATGGTAATAATTTATTTTGTAATGATTGTTTGATTTACTCTTATGAACATATTATTAAATGGATGCAGACTATAGAATGAGCCGTTTTGTATCGATATCATATCATAATAACGTTAGTGAAATCATAGACATAAGACCTATCAGGCAACAACAGCACGGTTTGAAAATGTACATCTCATTTAGCGTGAATATTTACAGCACTAACCACTAGTCGAGCTTCTTGGTACTAGTCAAAAAGTCGTTTAAAAATGTTTTAATGTTTTAACCCTAACCCTAACCCAAACCCTTAATATGTATTTCATTTCAATTATAGTTATAGTTTTCTTTTTAACATTGCAACCATTATAAACGGAACATTATTATCCAGTCATCTAGGCTAGAGCTTAAAAATTCAGCCCGAGCCCGACGGGACCCGGCGGGTCGGCGCGGGCTGGGCCGGGCTCATTTTGTCACGTATATGTCGGGCTTTGGGCTGGGTCGGGCTTTTATAATCCGGTAGGCAAGTGCAGCGCAGTATCATGACGTCTGATGTCTCTGTGACTGTGTAAAGCTGCGCGCTCATAACTATCACTGTGCTGCGCCGCTGCTGCGCAACTTAACACAGTTGAGCGTGTGTGACTGTATGTGCGCTGCAGCGCAACTTTAGACAGTTGAGCTTGAGCATGTGAGTGTGCTGTGCTCCCATGTGACTGTGTGTGTGTGTGTCTGCTGTGGCGTGTGTGCATGCATGCACTGCCTGAACAGAGCGGAGTGGAGGAGATCGTTGAAACCATTCAGACACTTTTGTATATCCTAATATATTATAGACGCAGTGTTCATTTTGTAGCTATAACAGCCTGTACACCTGCTTCCTGATTTAGCGGCGGCCGTCAGCTCAGCTGTGTTTTCCAGCGAGGCTCTGATGTTTATTTGTTCCATACGGTAATTAGGACTGTGCTGCTACAATGGCTTTTATAAATAAAGACAGTTGGAAATGGTAGAATGACTGTTCTTAACTCATACAGGGCCAGATTTCCAAAATATGAATATGAATGTGCGCTTATAACGCCAGGAAATAGCTATTTTGTATCCCCCCAGACCACCTTAACCAGACCACCTTAACGAATGCACGTTCAGCATACCATACCACCAGATGACCACTAGAGACCACCATACACCATACACTGACATGGTCCCATGTTAAGCCTGTTTAAATCCACATAACAGGATGAGACGCTGACTTGGTCCTCATTGACTTAACATGGACGGGCCGCCGGTCACCATTTCAGCTCAATACTGTTCAATTCGTGCTTGATCGTCTCAAACCACCATTGGTATGGGCATCGGGACGTATATAGATGCCACACAGAAAGTTTCAGAATCAAAATCCGACCTAGTGAAGCTACGTGAGGGTCGGATGGTTGCATTGAGGCTAACGCTAGCAGAGGCCTGTTGTCAACAGGAAGCCCTGGTTTAAAGGTGATGTCATAATCGTATCCTTTTTTTTCACGGTTTACGTGTGGACATTAGCTGAGGTAAGCTAACCATTTCGCTCCGTCTATAAACACATATTAAAAGCTTAAACAATGCTTTTATATAAAAGTCGCTCCGAGTCGCTCGGCACCAAACGCCATAGTGAACTAGTCGCTCGTAAAGTCGCCCGGCGCTAACTGAGTTAACAAATCACCAATATTTTATGAGGAAAAAAGGCTGCTGCCGCCTGCATCAATTAAGCTGGTTTAGAATGTCGGGTTGCGGGCTTCATTGGTCTCCAATTTTCAATTATGTATCAGGCTTTGGGACGAGCTCGGGCTGACTTTCAGCCGGGCTGGGCTGGGCCAGGCTCAAATTTTTTGGCCCGATTTAAGCTCTAATCTAGGCTACACACTGCATCTAGCTAGCAGCATCTCCGTGGGTTTAAGGGTTAATCTCAGAGTTCACGCAAAGTTCACCCAAAGTGAAAGTCACTGCACACAGCAGCATTCGTTGTCCACAACAAGGGGACTAATAGCCTACTACAGATTAGAATAGTTGCGCTACCATGTTAAAACATGGTAGCGCGATCAAAGCAACAAGTGAGGACAGCCCCCGGTTCTTGCCAGTTCCCAACAGACCGCCCGACGTTTGTTTGATTAGAAGTAATTAAAAGACGGTGGATTGTTTGTGTAGCGAGCTAGCCTACTAAAGCCTAGCCTTGCCGACCATGCAAATGGATTGTTGTGTACTTTGTTTAACGGGAGACACAGCAGATATCTACAGCCATGTTGGTGAGTCCATCCATGGGTTTCCATTCCTTAATATTACCATAGCAGCTACAATGGATGTGGCAATTGTGAAATGCTGTGTTACGGTATGTTGCGGTAACGTGCACACGTGGGTTTGTGTCGGTATACGTTGTCATGGTAACTTGGCTGCTGTGAAAAGCTGTCTTAATTATTAAATAATAGCTCAATGACTAATCGACTAGTCGACTACCAGTGGCATCAATTAGTCGATCTGTAAAAAATACTAGTTGTGAAAACCCTACTGCATATTGACTATAAATGGCTCATAGTTTAAAAAACATACCGTTTATTTGAACAATCATCTGTAACAGATAAAGTATAGTTAAATACGGCACAATTTACGTTTGTTTATTTGACATGGACATCGAAATTACATTGGACGGACGAGATGCATTGTGGTTGATTAAAGTGAATAGCTGCCATAGTTTTGCTAGTTTTCATCACCTAATCACCTTCTTTTCATAACTTTTAGATTTGAAGGAAGAACATTTACGTTACCACTTATTTTATGTTAATGGCCCATTAGTGGCAGTAATGAAACACCTGCGTTCCAGAGGCTACAGTGGCAGTGAACGAGAGGCAATATAGCGAAAATAATCGGATTTATAAAAGTAATCCAACATGGTTATGAATTAACTATTAGTAGTCTATGATACCTGTTGTAAGTCTGTTAGAAAAAGTTATATATTACGCTCATGTTAGTCTTTTTGGGGTGAGACATGTCAGCTTTATGGAATGTTTTCTTCCTGGTTGCCATGGAGGTGCCCTGAATATTTGCCTGTTTTATATTGCATTTTATAAAATAGGTATTTTTTCATTCTTATGCACAAATTGACCGATCACAACTCCGCCCCTCCAAACGCTGTCTCCGCCTCGACGTCCGACTACTATCACAACGCGCCTCATTCACTTCAATGGAAATACAGCGGATTTTTACACACATTTTACACATTAAATACTAATTCAGTGTTGGACCCAGAGCTTCAAAATCTCTTCCTGGTCCGCATGCATTGGTCCGCATGCATTGGAGGAAGGTGTATTAGCCTACACGGCTATTGGAACAAAACTGCAGAGGAATATTTGGAAACAACTAAGGAATGAGGAAGCCCTTGGCTACTGGACCACATCGCTGTCTTTTATATAAAAAAAAACGCTGATTTAAATATCAATACACTGTATTGGCTAAACGGCCATGACCCATGACTACAAACACCTTATTTGTTATGTTAAATAGCCACTGATGAAGTAGCCTAACGATGAATGAACAACGCGAAGTGTTGTATTTCATGTGGGCCAGCAGTGAATCCTTGTACCCAGGGCCCAGAATTTAGTGCGACGACACCCTTGCCTCGATGTGCGACTGGGGCGGCTAAAACTTTTCGGAATCGAGACCATTTTACGCCAGAGATTTCAGATGTTATAGATTTATAAGCAGTCGGCATGATAAGAAACATGTAGGCCTAGCCTACATTTGAAGCAGTTTATTGCCAGTGCTGCTATTTGTTATCTTTCTTACCTTGTGTTGTGGTAAACATATAGCTGTCCAGTCCAGTGATAAGTTGGCTTATATTAGATGAAGTAGCCTATTCCTTGGTGCTTCTTGATATAAACACATACTGTAGAATGTGTTGGTATAAAATGAGTCATACACATATGTTCTCAGTTCATATGACAAGACTTGATGAAACTCACATGCCGCCCAGGTCAATAACACTAATCATTATAATGGCATGTATGTGCTGATGATGATGATGTTGGTATGCTTATGGCTGATGTTAGGCAGGCTACCTGATCAGTCGCTTAACATAACAAATAAGGTGTTGGTGTTATAGTCATGGGTCATTTAGCCAGTATTCATATTTAAATTGTTCCGAGTCAGTGTAAAACGGCTCTCAATCCAGCAGGGAGATTTCCTTATGTATTCTCTGCTGTTTTGTTTTAATAGGCCTACATATTTTTCCAATGCATGCCAGGTCTTGTTGACGGATTTGGAAGATATTTCGAGCCAAAAACGTGACATGCAGTGTGTCTGTGTGTGACATTCTCCTCCATGGTGCTGACAGTGAATGACTGAGTGAGGGCTGTGGGACTTCAAAGCTTGTCGTACATAGCAACAGTAACAAGGGCGGAGAGGTGGGGGAGCGGCCTATTGAAGACGGAAACATTAATTACGGTACTTGTAAGAATATTATGTCTACTGTGAACAAAATAAATGTAATTCCTGAGTGGGGATCAATGAAACACAGCCCTGGACCTAATACTGATCAGAAGGTGGTAACAATGTACAGTCATACCAGATACAGCTGTTGCACATGCTTATTAACACACATAGGGAAAAAAATAATAACCCAAAGATGACATACTATTTACAGAAATTTTACAGATGTTTTATTTTTTACCTTTAGCTACTCAAGGATAAATTAAACATTGTCTCCTCCAGATAGACATACTGCTTTTGATAGCTGTATTTGTATTTGGACAACATTTTCGCGTTTGTCTTTTGCAATCCTCCCAAAGTCAGACCACAGAGCACCAGTATGTGAACGTGGCCCAGGTGGATATTTCATACGTTTTGGATGTAAAACAAGCGGCCAAATCAAATCAAAGGGGCAGCCTATTTCAAACATTTCTTTCCTAATTTAATTAACTAGAAGCTGGGCCCAGCGTCTAGTCGGCGACCTGGCCAACTTGGGAACCATGTAAATAGGGAATGAATGCCCCGCCCTTTAATACAAACCCCATTATACCTGTTGTCATAGGACCCGTTTTGACCATCTGTTTGCCTGTGTCCATTTATGCCCATATATGGAGATATCTGTATCTGTCGACGTCCATTTTATGTCCATATATGGAGATCACTGCAGATACAGTTCTGGGTCCATTTTATGCCCATATATGCCCATATATGGAGATATCTGTCTATCTGCCTCCATTTTATGCCCATATATGGAGATCTCTGTATCTGTCTGTCTGTGTCCCTTATATGCCCATATGGAGATATCTGTTTATCTGCGTCCATTTTATGCCCATATATGAGATCTCTGTCGCTTTTTGTTTGTTTTTTCTTTAAGCAGAATATGCAGCCTGCTTAAATCTGCATCATTCAAGTCATCCTCCCAGTCCCACGCTTTGTTGCTTGTCTTATGTTTGTCTTTGTCTCTTTTCTTTTCTTTTTCTTTTTTGGAGCGGGAGAGTGAATTCAGCTTGAGTTTTTTTGGAGAACTTGTTTTTGTCAGTCTTGTGCTGTTGATTTAGCTTGTCTTATGTTTGTCTCCTCCGTCTGCACCTCAGCCAACCCAGATCTCGACTACTGATCCTTGTTCTCTTCAGCAAAAGCTGTAAAGTAATTTAAATCTGCATCATCGATGTCCTCCCAGTCACACTCTTTGTTGCTTGTCTTATGTTTGTCTCCTCCTCCATCTGTTTGTCCCTTTATGCCCATTATGGAGATCTCTGTACAGTATCTGTCTGTGCCTCCGACTGTTGCAGACACAGTGCCGGTTCCCCCTTTAATGCAAACCCCATTATACCTGTTGTCATAGGACCCGTTTTGAATTATGTTTGCCTGTGTCCATTTATGCCCATATATGGATTATCTGTCTGTGTCTCCGACTGTGTTGCAGACACAGTGCCGGTTCCCCCTTTAATGCAAACCCCATTATACCTGTTGTCATAGGACCCGTTTTGACCATCTATGTCCATTTATGCCCATATATGGAGATATCTGTATCTGTCTGTCTGCGTCCACTTTATGCCCATATATGGAGATCTTTGACCATCTGTTTGCCTGTGTCCATTTATGCCCATATATGGAGATATCTGTATCTGTCTGTCTGCATCCATGTTATGCCCATATATGTAGATCTATGCAGACACAGTGCCAGTTCCGGAAAATCCTGATGTCAGACATCAGAATCCGAACCTTTCGTGCTGGTTCCAGAAAATTGTGTATCGGGTCGGGTCGAGGCCGAGCACTGCACTACCTGCTGCGGCGGGGAACTTGCGTGCCGAATTTGAAATAGGGAATGATTGCCCCACCCTTTAATGCAAACTAGAGGATGACACAGGAGTGGATTTTCACTCCTGTCCCATCCCACTCCCACAGAAAAAATCCTGTCCCATCCCAATCCTGGGCCAGAGTAAAAAAATAAATCCCGTCCTGTCCCACTCCTGTACAATGACTCCTGGTCCCATCCCGCTCCTGGTCAAAATCACTCCCGTTCACATCCCGCTCCCGAAAAAAAAAAAAAAAAAATCATGCAGATGACCTCACTTTCCTGTGCAATTTATTTCTGCGATTTGATGAACTGGTCTGGGATGATTCCCGCTCCTGTTGATTTTCATTCCTGTCCCGTCCCGATCCTGGCATTAATACAAATTTGACTCCTGTCCTGCGGGAATCCCACGGGACACACGGGAATTCTTGTCAAATGTCATCCTCCCATCCCAATCCTGGGCCAGAGTAAAAAAATAAATCCCGTCCTGTCCCACTCCTGTACAATGACTCCTGGTCCCATCCCGCTCCTGGTCAAAATCACTCCCGTTCACATCCCGCTCCCGAAAAAAGAAAAAAAAAAATCATGCAGATGACCTCACTTTCCTGTGCAATTTATTTCTGCGATTTGATGAACTGGTCTGGGATGATTCCCGCTCCTGTTGATTTTCATTCCTGTCCCGTCCCGATCCTGGCATTAATACAAATTTGACTCCTGTCCTGCGGGAATCCCACGGGACACACGGGAATTCTTGTCAAATGTCATCCTCTAATGCAAACCCCATGAATGCCCCACCCTTTAATGCAAATCCCAATATACCTGTTGTCATAGGACCCGTTTTGACCATCTGTTTGTCTTTGTCCACTTATGCCCATATATGGAGATCTCTGCACACACAGTACCGGTTGCGGAAAACTCTGATGTCAGACATCAGCTCCGCATACGGGCATCCATTTTATGCCCATATATGGAGAACGCGCGTGCCGGTGGGACGAACGGTTCTCGAGATACGTGGATTACATACATACATACATACACACGTGATGTCAGAGCCTTTTATGAAGTGATGTCACAATGAGTCAGCACTTGCGCCGGTTCCCTCCGAAACAGCCTGATGTCAACAATCAGCTCCGCATACGGTGATTCCGAACGTTTTGCGCCGTTTCGGGAAAACCGCTCGCCGGGTCGGGTCGAGGCACTCTGCGCCGCGGCGGGGAACGTGCTTGCCGAATCTGAAGCCGGTGGGACGAACGGTTCTCGAGATACGCGGATTACATACACACTCACATAGTTTTTTTGTTGACTCGTGGCGTACGTGATGTCAGACAGTGTTGTTTTTGGCAGGCATTTTAGATTTATTCTTAGTCTTAGTCTTTTTGACTAAATGCTTTTTAGTTTTAGTCATTTATATCCTTGATAGTTTTAGTCTAGTTTTAGTCGACTAGAACGCAAAATTTTTTAGTCAAGTTTTAGTCGACGAACCCACACAAAGGTTTTAGTCCAGTTTTAGTCAATAGTTTTAGTCAAAAAGAAAAATGTGTCTTTAAATAAATAAATTAAGTATGAGACATTGGAAATAATCAAAGTTGACAGGTGCAATTGAATTCATGAAGCAATAGATGTATATAGGCTAATAACAAGTGTATAATACACCTGCCCCATCCTATTTATATGCACAGTTCACACAGGAGGCAATATAATAATAATAATAATAATAACAATAGTTAAGCCGTACACGATAGGGAGTTCCAATAGAAAAATATAAGCCTCGTGTACAATATAGGCTCGAAGTACACGCGAGCGTACACGCCCCCATAGTTATAATGGGGCGTGTACGCTTGCAACTGGGTGTCATGTACGGCACCTGTGCCGACTACAATTTCCCAATGGAGGGCAGCAGAGAGCCATTTGTTGAGATCTAATAGGCCCATCCACATGTTTTACAGATCTAATTGGCCCATCCACATGATTTGTAGATCTAATTCCATCAGCAGTTCCATACCATGATTTGTAGCTCTAAATCCATCACCTGTCACATCCACATGATTTGTAGATCTAATTCTAAAACCAGTCACATCCACATGATTTGTAGATCTAATTCTAAAACCAGTCACATCCACATGATTTGTAGATCTAAACCATACCACAATTTGTAGCTCTAAATCTATCACCTGTCACATCCACATGATTTGTAGATCTAATTCTAAAACTAGTCGCATCCCCATGATTTGTAGATCTAATTCCATCGGCAGTTCCATACCATAATTTGTAGCTCTAAATCCATCACCTGTCACATCCACATGATTTAGAGATCTAATTCTAAAACCAGTCACATCCACATGATTTGTAGATCTAATTCTAAAACCATTCACATCCCCATGATTTGTAGATCTAATTCCATCGGCAGTTCCATACCATAATTTGTAGCTCTAAATCCATCACCTGTCACATCCACATGATTTGTAGATCTAATTCTAAAACCAGTCACATCCACATGATTTGTAGATCTAATTCTAAAACCATTCACATCCATATGATTTGTAGATCTAATCCATACCATAATTTGTAGCTCTAAATCTATCACCTGTCACATCCACATGATTTGTAGATCTAATTCTAAAACTAGTCGCATCCCCATGATTTGTAGATCTAATTCCATCGGCAGTTCCATACCATAATTTGTAGCTCTAAATCTATCACCTGTCACATCCACATGATTTGTAGATCTAATTCTAAAACCATTCGCATCCACATGATTTGTAGATCTAAATCCAACGGCAGTTCCATACCATAATTTGTAGCCCTAAATCCATCACTTGTCACATCCACATGATTTGTAGATCTAATTCTCAAACCATTCCAATCCCCATGATTTGTAGATCTAATCCATACCATAATTTGTAGCTCTAAATCTATCACCTTTCACATCCACATGATTTGTAGATCTAATTCTAAAACTAGTCGCATCCCCATGATTTGTAGATCTAATTCCATCGGCAGTTCCATACCATAACTTGTAGCTCTAAATCTATCACCTGTCACAAAGGCTCTGGTGGGCTGTTTTGGGCTCTGGTGGGCTGTGCTGGGCTCTGGTAGGCTATACAGGGCAGTACTGTAGTATAGCCTAGACATGTTCATGTAAAACTATTGGCCGTGTACACTAAGGCATGTAGAAACTAGGGCCCGTGCACACAGTGGATAATCCCATCAACGAGGAGCTACAGGACTGGCGGGAGCATTGAGCAGCCCGGTGGAGACTGCTGGAGTCTGGTGCAGTCCTGTGCACCCTGGTCTGGCCTATAACAGCCGGATCCAGCCTACTGTAGGCTAGTGAAGCCATCTAAGCTCTCCACTTCCCTAATCTATTCTCCCACTGTGCTGGACTTGGATGTGCTGGACTGTGCTGGACTCTATCAGGCTCTGGTGGGCTGTTTTGGGCTCTGGTGGGCTGTGCTGGGCTCTGGAAGGCTATACAGGGCAGTACTGTAGTATAGCCTAGGCATGTTCATGTAAAACTATTGGCCGTGTACACTAAGGCATGTAGAAACTAGGGCCCGTGTACACAGTGGATAATCCCACAAACGAGGAGCTACAGGACTGGCGGGAGCCTTGAGCAGCCCGGTGGAGACTGCTGGAGTCTGGTGCAGTCCTGTCTACCCTGGTCTGGCCTATTCAAGCCAGATCTGGCCTGTAATGGCCTGGTGTAGCCATCTAACTACCCCCCTTCCCTCGCCTATACTCCTACTGGGCAGGACTGGGCTTGACTTAGGTTTGCTGGACTCTATTGGGCTCTGGTGGGCTGTATTGGGCTCTGGTGGGCTGTGCTGGGCTATACGAGGCAGAACAGTACTAAAGCCCAGACATGTTCATGTAAAACTATTGGCCGTGTACACAAAGGCATGTAGAAACTATGGCCCGTGTACACAGTGGCTTTTTCCTTGACCTTTCGAGTTAGGAGTGTCGTAGAGACACGAGACCGGGTTTGTTGGATTCAGCGTCAAAAAGTAAGTCAGAATAAGTGTATTTTATCCGAAAGAATGTGTAATCGTGTTGGTGGCGTGCAAATTTCGTGTCTTTTTCGCAATCGTAAAGGGTTCAAATTGTCGGAGAGACACGAAACCCATTCCATCGGATCAGGCATCCTTCAAATATGAAAAGTGTTTCCTGCGTGAAACAAACGTTTTTTTTTTAGATTTTTTTATTGATTTTAAGGACAAAAATCCGGGTTTCGGTGTCTTTTTCGCAATCGTAAAGGGTTCAAAGTGTCGGAGAGACACGAAACCCATTCCATCGGATCAGGCATGCTTCAAATATGAAAAGTGTGTCCGGCCTAAAACAAAACATATTTTTTAGATTTTTTTATTCATTTTAAGGACAAAGGGCCCGTTTTGACGCCTAAAACGACCCTTTCCCTTGACCGTTCGAGTTAGGAGTGCCGTGTACACAGGATCTACAGAGCTGGCTGGAGTATGGAGCAGCCTGGTGGAGTCTGGTGCAGTCCTGTGCACCCTGGTCTGGCCTATTCAAGCCGGATCCAGCCTACTGTAGGCTAGTGGCCATCCAACCTCTCCACTTCCCTAATCTATTCTCCCACTGTGCTGGACTTGGATGTGCTGGGCTGTGCTGGACTGGACTCTATCAGGCTCTGGTGGGCTGTTTTGGGCTCTGGTGGGCTGTTTTGGGCTCTGGTGGGCTGCGCTGGGCTCTGGTAGGCTATACAGGGCAGTACTGTAGTATAGCCTAGGCATGTTCATGTAAAACTATTGGCCGTGTACACTAAGGCATGACTTCTATGTAAACCATACTATATGGACAGTTTTTTTCTGCATGTCACTATGATGGAAAGCATCTTCAGTCTCACAATAACCATATTGAGTTACCACATGATTTTGTGTGCACGCCACAGCCAATAGTTTTACATGAATATTTCTAAGCTATAGTACAGTACTGCCCCATACAGCCTAAAAGAGCCCAGCAAAGCACAGCACAGCCCACCAGAGCCCAATACAGCCCACAGGAGCCCAATAGAGCTCCAGCACACCTAAGTCCAGCCCAGTCCTGCCAAGTAGGAGTATAGACCAGGGAAGGGGGGTAGTTAGATGTCTCCACCAGGCCATTACAGGCTGGACCTGGCTTGAATAGGCCAGACCAGGGTGCACAGCACTACACCAGACACATCACTGTGACATCACAGGTGATATCATAGGTGACATCACCTATGTAAAAGTCCATATATGGGTATTCCCAGAATCCCTTTTATGCCCATGTATGAAGATCCCTGATGTCATTGATATAATCTATATCACTGGCCAGATGGCCAAGACATGGCCCATATCTGTGTGGCTGGTTCAGACAGGGATCTCCATGTATGGGCATAAAAGGGATGTACTATATACAGTACATGGATCTCCATATATGGGTAACTGGTCCGATATACATCACTGGCCAAATGGCCAAGAATTGGCGCGACCTTGGCAAGGTCGCATGTCGCCCTGAGGCGTCTTACTAGTAATAAACATTATTTGTAGAGCACCTTTCATGACATGAAATGCTTAACAAGGCTGTACTTGGTCTCCACTTATGTTTTACTTCTACATCAAACCTCTTTGCCTAAAATAGCCGGACTGCAAGCTCAAGCTTGTAGATCTGCTATTTCCCTCAGAATAGGGGTGTAATGTACACCGTTCCCGTCACACAAAGATTCTGTTACAACAGAACTAAAGACGTTCCTATCACACATTCTGTTACAACAGGGCCCCCTGCAGTAGCTCTGAGGACCCCCTAGGGGTGCCGGACCCCCTATTGAAGACCCCTGACCTATCCCATAAATGGTAAATGGTGCATTTATATAGCACTTTTATCCAAGGCACTTTACATAGATTGTGCACTACATTCACCCATTCACACACACATTAATTACATTCACCCATTCACACACACACATTCATACAGCGATGGCAGAGGAAACCATGCTTGGCACCAACCTGCTCATCAGGAGCAGTTAGGGGTTCAGAGTCTTGCTCAAGGACTCTTCGACATTAACTCAGGGGGAGCCCGGGATCGAACTGGGAACCCTTCGTGTTCTAAAGACGGACCAACATACTATTATGAGTGTGGGCAGATGTAAACAGGCATACAAGACAACACTATGTGGTGTTTCTAGTTCATGGCAGGGCCGCTCCATTTGGTTCCATTAGTACACTCTGAGTTACATATACCCATATTAGGGTCCATTTGGTTCCATTAGTACACTCTGAGTTACATATACCCATATTAGGGTCCATTTGGTTCCATTAGTAGGGTCCATTTGGTTCCATTAGTACACTCTGAGTTACTTATACCCATATTAGTGTCCATCTACACCAGAACATGCCTAGGCTATACTACAGTACTGCCCTGTATAGCCTACCAGAGCCCAGCCCAGCCCACCAGAGCCAAAAACAGCCCACCAAGAGCCTGATAGAGTCCAGCACAGCCCAGCACATCCAAGTCCAGCACAGTGGGAGAATAGATTAGGGAAGTGGAGAGTTTAGATGGCTTCACTAGCCTACAGTAGGCTGGATCCGGAGCAATAGCTTGTAGATCGGCTAATTGAGTATTTTCCATATTTCTTTTCCCGGTGGCGCTGGGGTCCCTGGGGGTCCCTGGAGCTCCAGGGGTCCCTCGGGGCCCAGGCGGTGGCCCTGCCGCTGGGGACCCCCTGGGTGCCGTCCCTGTCTCTCCCGGTCGCTCCGGGGCCGAGTTAAAGCCTTTTTAGCGGACTGCAGTTGCAGGGGTCCCTAGGTGGTCTATGAACGGCCGTCTCCGGGCCACCGAGGCGGACGCGTGGGTACCGGCCCCAGCTCTCCCGGTTGTTCCTAGATCGAGTTACAGCATTTTATTTGCGCTGCAGTGGCGGGGGGTCCTCCACTAGGGGCGCGACCTGGTGCGTCGTTCCGGAGCACCAGGAGTCGTGGTCCCCGGGAATTCCCTGTGAGCAGCCCCTTTGGGGGGATCATTTGGTCATTTTTTAGCTTTTTGGCGGTGGTCCCCGGGGGTCCCCGGAACTCCAGGGGGTCCCTGGCTACTCTGCAGTCCCAGGCCGAGGCCCCAAAGTCGGACAGGAGCGGAGGTGGTCCCTGATCGGTAGTCCCCGGACTCTGCAGTCCGAGGCCAAGGCCCCAGAAACCCCTCAGGGACCCAGAGAGGTCCCCGAACCACACTTTGGGAACCAGCCAAGGACCCCTTTGAAACCCTGTAGGGCCCCCCAGAGGTCCCCGAACCACACTTTGGGAACCAGCCATGAATGTACTAGGCTGTTGTGAACCAGCCATGGAAACCCTGGGGGTCCCCAAACCACACTTTGGGAACCAGCCAGGGACCCCCTGGAAACCCGGGGTCCCCACCAGGCTGCTCAAGGCTCCCGCCAGTCCTGTAGCTCCTCGTTGATGGGATTATCCACTGTGTACACGGGCCCTAGTTTCTACATGCCTTAGTGTACACGGCCAATAGTTTTACATGAACATGCCTAGGCTATACTACAGTACTGCCCTGTAAGTTAGGCGATGAGCATATGCTATTCCTTTGGTCTTGGTTGCAAACACACCAACAAAACACAGTAAGTCCAAATGGAAAACAAACACACTTTGCTCTGAGCTCAAACATGCTTCTCTCCTAGTGAACTCCAAAGAAAGACTGAGGCCACTTGGCAGGAGGCACTGATCAAAATACAGGCACTAATTGACCACACCTGGCTTGGTGACCTGATTGGTAGGCAGGTGATGGTTGGTGTAGTAGTGTGTTGACAGCAAGGCTTATACAGGCCAACCAAACTGTGTCCCTGGCAGGTGCTTGTAGATCTGCGAGGTGCTTGTAGATCTGCTGTATTGGGTTGAGCCCCCCTCACCCAAAAAATATTTATGGAATAAATACATTAAATATATATGAATACGTGAAGGACAACTGCCTACATGCGGCTTACTTTGAATATGGATGGACAGAAGTTTTAGATTTTTACAATATGTTTGGAGCAATTTATTACAGATTTTATGCCCCTCACAAGTTTGGATCATGCACTGTACACGGGCAATAGATTGTGATTCTGTCTGTACACGGTGGGCTGTTCCAATAGCTTTGAAAATAGCCTGCCACACTGTAATGAAATGTGCTTGAACTGCAAGATTCCTAGCAGTTATAATAAGGAACACATAAAAAGGAATAAAAGATCATCCAGACGGCTGATGGGCGATCAAGTGGCGTCCATACGTAGATGGGGTCCCAGAGAACATGCAAAGCCCACACCCTTATTTTTCACGCCCACAGGATCCATATGGTGGGCCATGGAAATTTGGTGCCGTACACCAGCAATAGCACTGGTTGTCGTGTACGCAAATAACGATAGGGGTAATAATAATAAGAATATAGTATGCATCTTTTTTGGTATGGTATCACTGAACTGGCCACTTGCACTTTCACACTACAGAGTACAGACAACACACACACACACACACACACACACACACACACACACACACACACACACACACACACACACACACACACACACACACACACACACACACACAATGGTAGGATCTGCCCTCTGGGGGATAACTTTACATCAGTGTCCTCAAAGGGGACACTGACTCTCAATTCACCTAGGCAAAACTGAATGTATCCTCTTTGGATCTAGTCAGAAACTTAGCCTAGTTGAGAACTTCACAATTAAAGTAGGTGACACTGTGATAGAAAGAAAAAACTACATCTGCTACCTGGGTTGCATCCTGGAGGCTAACCTATCCAGTGAAAAGATGACCACCAAGGTAATCAATAAAGTCAACCAACGAATTCGCTTCTTGCAAAGGGTTGCCCCGCTGATCAATACTAAATCCCGAAAGACACTAGGAGGAGCTCTTATTGGGCCCCTCATTGATTACGGAGTCCTTGTCTGGTATCGCGACGCCCCAGCCGCCTTAAAGTTAAAGCTTCAAACAGCCCAAAACAAACTAATTAGGGTTGTGCTTGGTCTCCCTCCTCTGACCCACCTTACCGACCATCACCACGAAAGCGTGGGATGGCTCAAAGTAGCTGACAGAGTACAGCATCTTGCAATGGGCCTGGTGTACAAGATACACTACACCTCCAAGATTCCCATGTACCTGACAAACTACTTCTTAAAGGTCAAGGATGTTCACGACCACAACACCAGAGGCAGCTCCACTAATCATCATCAACGTAGATTTAACACTAAACAAGGCTCTAACTCGTTCTCCTGCTACACCATCAACATGTGGAACGCGCTTCCTCAAGCCCTAAAGGAGAGCAAATCCCTAGCCTCCTTCAAAATTGGTATGAAAAGTCACCTTCAGACAGCTGCTACCCGTGACTTGTAAATAGACTAAGCCCCCATGCCCCCATGCCCCCCCCCCCTTTTATTATTCTTTTTTCTGTCTTTGTATTTGATGTCATGCTTTTGAAACTGATATTATCCTAGATAAAGTACTATGTTCTATCCGTCTGTCTTTCAATGTTATATGAGATACTTAAAGTGTGGTTCCTGTGGAAATAAGCCTCGGCTTTCTAGGATCTCCTTTTAGTTGACCTTGTACCAGTGATTTGTACTGTCATGAAACTGTACTTTTTTCTATTGCAAACTTCTAATAAATTCTTCAATCAATCAATCAATCAAAGCAACTGTGGATTACATTATCACCCCTTTTGACTGTCTGATGAATTGTTTTGAGTTTAAAATTTTATTGGCAAATGAGATGGTGGATAATACTGGGTGTTATGATTTAATAGGAGATCATTGTCGAGTGCCAGACCATTCTCTGTTGTTTATGACATTTTATGTTGATCTTGTAGAATCTACATCTGATAATGTTGCATTATCTACACCCTACAAAAAAACGGGTTAGGAGAAATATCCCTGAGGCCTTCCTTAGTTCCAATATGGCTCAAGTAGCAATGGGGAATTTAATTAGTAATTTAGAAGTTTCGGCCCAAAAGCAAGATGAATTGGATAAGTGGTATGATGAATTATGTAAATTAATTCATTCAGAATTAAGGAAGGATACTGGGAAAAGGGAGGGACCTTATAAGCCATTTAAATCACATAAGCCATATTGGAACCAAGAATTAGGGACCTTATGGTCTGAAATGCGTAAGGCTGAACAATTATATTTACAGTCTAATGGCAAAGACCAGAGAATCCAATCTAGAAATGAATTTAAAAGTAAACAACATTTATTTGACAAGAAGCTCAGATTATATAAAAGAAGGTACCAGAGAGGCCTCTCATTAAATTTAGAACAGACTCAATCCAACAATCCTCAGTGTTTTTGGAGTGAAATTAACAAGCTAGGCCCCAAATGTCTTAGGAAGATTCCTATGGAAGTTTGGAAAGAGCAAGCATTAACTTCAGATATAGAAACTGTTCTTGGGGAATGGGAGAAGGGATTCTCTGGGCTTTTCTCCAAAAATAACATAGGTTTTGATGAGAGCTTTTATGCCGATATATCCTCACAGAAGAGAAACTTGGAGGAACAAAACAGTGACAATGATCTGAACAGAGAGCTGAGTAGGGAGGAGGTTCAACAAGCAATTGACATGGCTAAAAGAGGAAAAGCCCTGGGTATTGAAGAATTGTACAACGAGGTGCTCAAGTCACCTAAATTGTTTGAGGTCTTATATGGTTTATTTAAATGTTGTTTTAACTCTGGTATTCTGCCTTCCATCTGGCTTAAATCTGTTATAAACCCAATCCCTAAAAACTCTAAAGATGACCCAAGGGTGCCATTAAATTAAAGAGGCATTAGCCTACTTAGCACAGTATATAAATTGTACTCATCTATTTTAAACCGTAGGTTAATGGCGTTCTTGGAACACAATAACCTTTTAGAAGATGTACAAAATGGTTTCCGAAAGAATAGGGCATGTATAGATCATATACACACAGTAAGTACAATAATTAGAAATAGAATCCAGGAAAATAGATCAACTTTTGCATGTTTTATTGATTTCCAAAAAGCTTTTGATTTTGTGGACAGAGAACTTCTTTTATTTAGACTCCTTACATTAGGAATTAATGGAAATTTTTATTCTGCCATCCAGTCTATTTATAAGGCACCTGTGGCCTGTGTCAAACTAAATGACCATTATACATCATGGTTCCCCACACCATCAGGAGTTAAGCAAGGCGATTCCCTTTCCCCAACTCTTTTCGCTATTTTTATTAACGACTTGGCAAAAGAAATAAAACAGCTGGGAGTGGGAATAACATGTGGGGAAACAAGGGTGAACATTTTGCTTTATGCAGACGATTTAATATTCATGGCAGAAAATGAAGATGACTTGCAAAAAATGTTAACTTGTGCTGAGGGATGGTGTAAGAGATGGCGCCTATGATTAATCCAAAAAAGACAGAGGTAATGGAATTTCGAAAACCAGGTAAGAAAAGAAGTGAATGTCAATTTAACTTTGGCAGTAACAAACTTCAATTCACAAACAAGTACAAATACCTTGGGCTTATTTTTGATGAACATATGTAATTTTTACATGGCACATCAGTGCTGGCAGACTCGGCAAGCAGAGCATTAGGAGGTATCATTGGAAAAAACAAAATTTTAAAATATATGGGATATGCTACATATACTCAGTTATATCAGTCCTGTGTCTGTCCTATTATGGATTACTCCTCTGGAGTTTGGGGATTCACTGATTTTAACAAAAGTGTAGGTGTGCACAATAGGGCTATAGAGGCCTATCTGGGCCCGCCCCTTTCCCCCCTCCCCCTGAGCGGCAGCCATGATGGAGTTACTGCTGCAGCAGTGTGTGTCTATGTCTATGTCTATGGAGATGGGACTTTTAATGAAATTAGTCATTACCAGTCCCATCTCCATGATATTTAGATCTAATTCCTTCGCCAGTTCCATCCGCATGATTTGTAGATCTAATTCTATGAGTCCCGTCCCCATGATTTGTAGGTCTAATACCATCGCCAGTCCCATCATTATGATTCGTAGATCTAATTCTATCTGTTCCATCTCAATTATGTTTAGGTCTAATTCCATCGCCAGTTCCATCCAAATGATTTGTAAATCTAATTCTGAGTCCCATCTCCATGATTTGTAGGTCTAATTCCATCGCCAGTCCCATCCTTATGATTTGTAGATCTAATTCTATCTGTTCCATCTCAATTATGTTTAGTTCTAATTCCATCGCCAGTTCTATCCGCATGATTTGTTGATCTAATTTTATCAGATCCATCCCAATGATTTTTAGATCTAATTTCACCACCAGTTCTATCCTTATGATTTGTAGATCTAATTCCATCAGTCCCATCTCAATTATGTGTAGGTCTAATTCCATCGCCAGTTCCATCCACATGATTTGTTGATCTAATTCTATATAGTTCCATCCTCATGATTTGTAGATCTAATTCCATCGCCAGTCCCATCCTTATGATTTGTTGATCTAATTCTATCAGTCCCATCTCAATTATGTTTAGGTCTAATTCCATCGCCAGTTCTATCCGCATGATTTGTAGATCTAATTCTATATAGTTCCATCGTCATGATTTGTAGATCTAATTCCATCACCAGTCCCATCCCCATGATGTGTAGGTCCAATTCTATCGCCAGTTTCATCCGCATGATTTGTAGATCTAATTCTATCAGTCACATCTCAATTATGTTTAGATCTAATTCCATCGCCAGTTCCATCCCCATGATTTGTAGGTCTAATTCGATACAGTCCCATCCACATAATTCATCTGCTTACAATAAATGTGACAAATCTCTGTGAGTATGTATGTATGTAATCCACTTATCTCGAGAAACGTTCGTCCCACCGGCTTCAGATTCGGCACATTAATTAGATCTACAAATCATGTGGATGGAACTAGCAATAGAATTAGACATACAAATGATAGGGATGGGACTGGTGACGGAATTAGATCTACAAATCATAAGGATGGGACTGGCGATGGAATTAGACCAACAAATCATGGGGATGGGATTCATAGAATTAGATCTACAAATCATGCAGATGGAACTGGTGATGGAATTAGACCTACACATGATGGGGATGGGACAGATAGAATTAGATCTACAAATCATGCAGATGGAACTGGTGATGGAATTAGACCTACACATTATGGGGATGGAACTGGTGATGGAATTAGATCTACAAATCATGGGGATGTGACTGTATGGAATTAGATCTACAAATCATGCGGATGGAACTTGCTATGGAGTTAGACCTACACAAAATTGAGATGGGACTAATAGAATTAGATCTACAAATCATAAGGATAGAGCTGGCGGTGGAATTAGATCTACAAATCATTGGGAAGGATCTGATATAATTAGATCTACAAATCATGCGGATGAAACTAGCGAAACTGGCGATGGAATTGTACCTACACATTATGGGGATGGAACTGGTGATGGAATTAGATCTACAAATCATGGGAATTAGATCTAAAGAATATGGAGATGGGACTGTATCGAATTAGACTTACAAATCATGGGGATGGAACTGGCTATAGAATTTGACCTTCACATAATTGAGATGGGACTGATATAATTAGATCTACAAATCATAAGGATGGGACTGGCGATGGATTTAGATCTACAAATCATGAGGATGGAACTGTATAGAATTAGATCTGCAAATCATGTGGATGGAACTGGCGATGGAATTATACCTACACATAATTGAGATGGGACTGATGGAATTAGCTCTACAAATCATACAGATGGAACTGGCGAAACTGCCGATGGAATTGGACCTACACATTATGGGGATGGGACTGGTGATGGAATTAGATCTACAAATCATGGGGATGTGACTATCGAATTAGATCTAAAGAACATGGAGTTGGGAATGTATCGAATTAGACCTACACATCATGGGGATGGAACTGGCGATGGAATTAGACCTAAACATAATTGAGATGGGACTGATAGAATTAGATCAACAAATCATAAGGATGGGACTGGCGATGGAATTAGATCTACAAATCATGAGGATGGAACTATATAGAATTAGATCAACAAATCATGTGGATGGAACTGGCGATGGAATTAGACCTACACATAATTGAGATGGGACTGATGGAATTAGATCTACAAATCATAAGGATAGAACTGGTGGTGAAATTAGATCTAAAAATCATTGGGATGGATCTGATAAAATTATATCAACAAATCATGCGGATAGAACTGGCGATGGAATTAGACCTAAACATAATTGAGATGGAACAGATAGAATTAGATCTACAAATCATAAGGATGTGACTGGCGATGGAATTAGACCTACAAATCATGGAGATGGGACTCATAGAATTAGATTTACAAATCATTTGGATGGAACTGGCGATGGAATTAGACCTAAACATAATTGAGATGGAACAGACAGAATTAGATCTACGAATCATAAGGATGGGACTGGCGATGGTATTAGACCTACAAATCATGCGGATGGGACTCATAGAATTAGATCTACAAATCATGCGGATGGAACTTTCGAAGGAATTAGATCTAAATATCATGGAGATGGGACTGGTAATGACTAATTTCATTAAAAGTCCCATCTCCATAGACATAGACATAGGCACACACTGCTGCAGCAGTAACTCCATCATGGCTGCCGCTCAGGGGGAGGGGGGAAAGGGGCGGGCCCAGAAAGGCCTCTATTAGATATTTTCTGGGAGTCCATAAATTTGCCCCTATAGCTGCTGTTAATGGTGATATAGGATGGGTACCGTGTGAGGTTAGGTGGAAGATTAATGTGGTACAATTGTGGAACAGATTGCTTGACCTGCCAGATGATAGAGTGGCAAGTAGGATTTTCAGGTGGGATATTTTAACAGGAGGCTATTGGGCACAGGAAATGTTTGATCTCCTCCAAGATTATGGACTTGAACATCTGTACATCCACAGGCAGAGGGTGAATGTGGGGATGTTCAAGGAACTGGCCATGATAAAATATAGAGGTAAATGGTTGGAAGAAATAAACGCCAAACCTAAATTACGTACATACTGTCAGTTTAAATCGGTGTACGAGTGTGAAAAATATGTTGCCTATGATCTATCAAAGAGCCAGCGATCTCTGTGCGCACAGTTTCGTTCTGGAATACTGCCACTACACATTGAAACAGGACGATATACAGGAACAGAAATAGACCAAAGACTTTGTGGATATTGTGAACTTGGTGAAGTGGAGAATGAAACTCACTTTTTATTGTACTGCCCTTTTTATCATGACTTAAGAAAAACACTCTTTGATAAAGTACATGTAGATATATTTCTGGATAGTGATTTAGTTAAGTATTTATTTGATAACCATACATTTGCAATCTCCAATTTCATACATAAAGCCTGGAATAGAAGAAGACATGCAACTTACACATAGACAGCGGCACTGTGATGGATCATACCAACTTATTACTCAAGTCTGGTTCTTGTCCTGTTTCTTGTTCATTCTGTCTTTGTGCCTCTCTCTCTCTCTCGCTCTTGCCCTCCACTCTCGTTCAGAACAACAATTGATGTACTCTTGATCTTAATTATGCAGTATTACTTTATTTTGTTTATTTGTTTTTGTGTCAGCTTGTTGGCACTGGGAAAAGAAGAAAAAAAAATGTATGTGAAAAAGAAAATGTTATGTAATTGTGTCTGAATAATCCCGTAAGGGATGGGCTGCGAAAGGCAGCCAGACACGAAAATAAAATCATTCATTCACATTCATTCATTCATTCATTCACACACACACACACACACACACACACACACACACACACACACACACACACACACACACACACACACACACACACACACACACACGGTACTGTTGAGTTCCAAGGATTTACAAGTGACGTCACAGTCATAGTCCATGGCCGCTAACCGGAAACAAACAACCTATACGTCACTAACGTAGCCTTTGGGAATAATAGCTCCGCATCCAGCGACCTCCGCATCCATGATCCAGCGAAACAAAGTTTGCATCAACAGTTTGCAACAAACAATCCAATTAATTTACGTTTGCTTAAAAGCCAACATTAGCCTGAAGCTTAGCGCCAGATGTTATAGAAAACGTTGCGATCGTATTAGTAGGAGAGTGACCACGGATGGGTCCAGTTGTCAAATGTCAATAAGCAAATTGACTTCTCAGCAAGGCAAAGGAGTGGACTATCATTTTTTTTAAAGGACCGTCAGCTTACCCGGATTGGAATAGCAGCCGCTCCGTCGTCCTAAGTAAGCCTGCATTATTGCCTGGATTGTAAAGAATAGATCCATATCGTGTCTTCTTTTCCGACGTCCGAATCTATTAATTGATGTTGACAGCGCTGCTGCATGAGGCAGATACAGTATGTCTTTCCTCGATCAGATGATTAGCTTTCATTTCCCAATAGAAAGTTAATAGCATTTCCAGCAGTAATGTGTGCAACTAACTTATGAAAAGTTGACAACAACAAACAACACGTGTGTATCATGCTGACATTCCAGCCAATCACAGAGCCTGTTGTTATATGCGTCCTAGAACGTTCCATATGATTGGCCACTACTCCTCCATTGAAACAACTACATGCATGTTTATTTAACGTCGTCATAGACCAGATGTTCGTCTCGTCTTCGTTCCGTCAACGAAAACACACATTCGTCTCGTCATATTTTCGTCAGATTTGTTTAGCTCGTTACGTTAACGTCACGTCATCGTCATGAAAAAAAGGGGCGTCAACGAAATCATTTTCGTTAACGTCTCGTCAACAAAAACAACACTAATGTCAGAGCCTTTTATGAATTGATGTCACAATGAGTCAGCGCTTGCACCGTTCCGCATACGGAGATTCCGAACATTTCGCACCGGTTCGGGAAAACCGTGCGTCGGGTCGGGTCGAGGCCCGGCACTGCACTCCGCGCCGCGGCGGGGAACACGCGTGCCGAATCTGAAGCCGGTGGGACGAACGGTTCTCGAGATACGCGGATTACATACAGACAGACAGACAGACACGCACGCAGACACGCACGCAGAGACTTCTCGCATTTATAGATAATAGATTAGAAAACAATATCTGGGGTGTTCAAACCAATCCAGTTTTGTGACAACACTGGTACACAATTAGCTCAAATGTCACTGTTGTTGTCATTTGTCACCAGAACCATTTGAAGAAGAAGCGAGAAAGACATCAAGATGGGGAACTGCATCTCACACCGACCCCAACCCAGGGTACGTTTATTTACAAACCCAACTAACTGAAGACTAACTGATCCCAAAATGACTGTCCATGGGGTCTGTTATGCAGAAATGCCCCAGCAGAACACAGCAGCCCTCATAGCATAGAGTGGAGACCATAAGCCTGTCACTTTTACACTATTTGTTGCGATCAAAAGTGTTGTTTTTTCCGAAGGCATGGATCTTTTTGTAGTAACTAGTAACACATTAATGAAAAAAGAAATCACTTTTGACCGCAAAAAAATTGTGTAAAAGTGATAAGCTTATGGTCTCCACTCTATGCTATGAGAGCTGCTGGGTTCTGCTGGGGAAACTGGACGGGGTCCACCCTATGTTCCCCAGGTTCTATGTTCCACACAGGTTAACCTCCATTAGTTTTACTGAGGTTAGGGTTAGGGTTAGGGGTAGGTTTAGGTGGTAAGAAAGTGGGGAACATAGAACCTGGGGAACATAGAACCTGGGGATCCTGGGGAACATAGAACCTGGGGAACATAGAACCTGGGGAACATAGGTACGGTCCCAACTGGACAACGGGGGCATTTCTGCCTAATAGACCATTTGGGATCAATATAAGTAGACAAATTAGACTAGATGTTATTTAGTGTGGAGTTGTCCTTTAAATAAACATTCACTGTAAGTACAAAGACTGTAGGCATTAGTATTTTTACCTGAGTTCAAAGAGGTCAGTTGTTTTAATGCACATTAACATCTTGCTGTGGATGCACACGCACCACGTGCAGGCACGCAACTCGAAATAATCTGTCATTGTTACAGTTGTTGCACTGAAACAAACAATAATACCTGCCACTCATTTCTACAGGGCCCGTCTGTGAAAATATTGGTCGCCAACAAGGTGGAACTTGTCGAGTGGCTGAGCAACGATCTCTACATACTGCAGCATGCCCACGCTGATGGAATTATTAATCAAAGAGTTTATCGAAGGCTGAAGAAAACAGCACAGCCAGAAGATGCCTGCATTGAACTGATCGATGCAATGATCAGTGGAGGAGAGAGAACATCAGCTCAGTTCCTTAGACTTCTCAAAAAACAAGAGATTCTCGACACATATCCACAACTCAAGGAATGGAATTCTTCTTCTGCGCTGCCAGGTAAAAGAAATACGAGAAAAAAATGCTAATAACAACAGGCCCGTGGCTGTAACAGCAACATTACACACAGACCTTAATAAAATGAAAATGAGAACACTGCTATAAAGGCTTTTATGTCTCTCTTCCACAGGACCACCTGAACCAAAGGTCAAAGACAGCCTTTCTGTTCCAGGTACAGACCCACTCTCTTCACAAGATATGATCCATAATTCCATAGGCTATATACATTTTTCTTTCAGCTTACCATCTTGAGACATCTTATTTATTAGCGTGGTTGCCCAACAGGGCAACACACTGTAGTCCTGGGGAAACTTTATTCTAGATAAACTTTATTTGGGAATTGGTTTTTACCTTGTGATAGGGTATCAATAGAGAATCAATTGAAGTGGTGCTAGCTGGAGTATTGGTCGAGCTTCACATGACAGTTAGCTTGCTGCAGAATATAGTCACGTTGGCAACCACACTTGCTATTTCCTATTGCATCTTTCCAGTTACAGTATGTTATCATTTGTTTTGTGAAGACAGATAATAATCATGGAGTCAATCTTTAAAGTGTTTCAGGTTTGGGGTTAATTAAACTTAACACACTGGCCAAATATGCCTTAATACACCTTAAATATTTACTTATTCCAGAAATAGCTAATCTTTCACTCAATAGACCGTTTTCCTGAGCGCTTCCCTCTCAGAGCGCCGCCACCATTGCTGCAATGTAAATTTATATCAAATATCGAAATACTGAATGAAGCAAATTAAAAACTGTCCAAGGTGGTCACAAAAGCCTGATTACACAATAAAAATGACAAAAAAGTTTTTTTGAAAGTGGAATATCGCTTTAAGTAAATGTAGGCTACTATTTTGTTTACACAACTGTTTACACCGCGGCAATGGAGGTCGGTGCCTCGACAGGGTGTCACTCAGGACATCGGTCTATAGGAGCAATGCCTGTCACAGGTTGATGATGTCACACACGCTAGCAAGCAGAGAGAAAACAAGTCAGTTGTGTCTTCCTAATATGAGTGCAGTAAAATAAGCCGTTTGAGTCATATAAAAGCCTGTCTTTCCTGCTGCAGATGAACTGTTTGTATATACAACCAGTAAGACTCCCTAATCGGGAGATAAGCGACCGTTGGTCGCTTATCTCCACAAATAGGCCAAAAGGGATTTGGTTCCCCTGGCATCAAAGGGATCTCCATATATGGGCATAAAAGGGATTTGGTTCCCCTGACATTACAGTGATGTCAGTGGCTGGTTCTACAGAGGGGATCTCCATTTATGGGCATAAAAGGGAATGTATGTATGATGATGTCAGATATCATAGACGTCATAGGACTTTCACATAACGAATAACTGAGTAAGCATGTAAACCCGTAAAATCTATATTTGGGCATGGCTGATTTATGACCTCATCATGATGACACGAGCAAACACAGCTGAATTGTATAAATGATCAGTGCAGAAACCAACAGAAGTATTTGACCAAGACTCTTCGATTTAAACATCAACAAAGGTGTGACGTTTGTTGATGGTCACAAAACGTGACGGACGGACGGACGGACGGACGGACGGACGGCCGGTGGAGGTTTTCATAGTAAACTGCTCCCTAACGGTCGCAATAACAGTTACAGTAATCACCTTGTTAACCCACATCTAATCAATTAAATATTAGGATAATTACTATCAGTTGGAACTGTGTTTCTTATACAAGTCTTTGTCTTTTCTGACACAACAATATGTGTAAAATTAGACCAGGATGGAGCTACAGGAGTTGACCCACCAAGTTCCAGTTCAACGTCTACAAGGGGAGGAGTCTCTAAGGATGGAGGTGAGCTGACAATAAGTGTCTTATCTGAACACTGAACAGAAACACTGTGTGTGTGTGTGTGTGTGTGTGTGTGTGTGTGTGTGTGTGTGTGTGTGTGTGTGTGTGTGTGTGTGTGTGTGTGTGTGTGTGTGTGTGTGTGTGTGTGTGTGCGCGTGCGAGCTACATGGTTAAACTGTGTGAATACAGAAACTGCATAGATGAATGGGTAGAGAGGCCTTCTGAGAATCAGAAGATCACCAGTTAATTCTAACAGACTCAGAGATTAGTCTTCATTCAGTTTTCTAAACAACATTATAATCTCAAACGTATCAAAAAATAGAGAGATTGAAATGACAAATCTTTTATTGTGTTGTTGTTGGGGCTCTTGTAGGTCCCCAAGTCTCTCTTGTTCCCCTTGGCTAAAGATGTTTAAGAATTGCTTTGTTCATTACAGATTTCAACATATCAGGGCATCCCATCACTTTCTATGAAGAACTGCTTCAAGACGAGATGGAAAACACATTTCTATGTGTAAAATTGCACAATGAGCCTAAGATGAAGCTTGAAGACGTCTATGTCCCTATCTACAACATAAACACCAGTATCACAAACATGCTCAAAAATCATGAGGTCAGACAGATGGAGATGAATATGACAGTACAGGGAAAACCAATCGAAATGAGTAAACTATTTAAAGACCCTTCTGGAATAAATGAAAGAACAGTGCTGACTGTTGGCGTCGCAGGAATTGGAAAAACCTTCCTCGTACACAAATATATTCGTGACTGGACCCTGAAATGTTTCCCCCAAGACCCCCATCTCTTGTTCCCATTGAAGTTCCGCCAGTTAAATCTTCTCGAGGGGAAAAGCTTTAGTTTGTCAGAGCTAATTCACGAATGCATCACGGACACCAACTGCATTGAGAAAGGCGCTCTTGATGACATCTTCACCAAAATGCAGAAGTCAAAAGTCTACAAGAAAAGTCCCTTCAAAGTGATGTTTGTCTTTGATGGGCTCGATGAAAACCGGCTGCCGTTACGTTTCTCAGGCCAAGTCATCAGGCCAGATCAAGTCACCAAATCCTTCCCTGTGGAGGTGCTGCTGGTAAACCTCCTCACGGGGAAACTGCTTCCCTCTGCTCACATCTGGATGACCTCACGACCTGCAGCAGTCGATCAGATCCCTGAGGACATTGTTGACAAGATGACAGAAGTGCGAGGGTTCGTCACAGATGACCAGAAGATGGAGTACTTCAAGAAGAGGTTCATGATCTTCAGTGATGACGAGGACCAGGCCAGCTCAAAGGCCAACTTGATCATGTCACACATCAAGAAATCAAAGACCCTCTCCACCATGTGTGAAATTCCAGTCTTCTGTTGGATCTTTGCTTTTGTTGTGCAGCACAGAACAATGACAGACAAGCTGCCTGAGACCCTGGTTGAGATGTACAGTCAATTCCTGACTGCTCAGACAAGGCAGAAGGAGAAGAAGTATGGTGCTTCAGGTGAGACAAGTAAAGAGAAGCTCATGCAGGCAGAAGCAGAAGTTCTTCTGAAGCTGGGCAAGCTGGCGTTTGACCAACTGGTCAAAGATAACATCCTGTTCTACCAGAAAGATCTGGAAGCCTGTGGTCTTGATGTGAACGACGTGCTGAAATCAGGCACGTGCACAGGGTTCTTCAGAGCAGACGGTGCTTGCTTCCAAGAAACAAATTACTGCTTTGTTCACCTGAGCATCCAGGAGTTTCTGGCTGCAGTCTACCTGTACCACTGTTTCACACAGATGAAGATGGATGTACTGACAACATTCCTGGAAGACAGCAGTTCAGTCAGTGACAGTTCAGAAGTTGACAGTGACATTTCAGACAGTTTAAGTTATGGAAGTTCAGACAGTGACAGTTCAGACAGTTTCAGGTCCCTCTCTGGCTTCCTGGAGGCTGCTATGGTCAAAACCCAGCAGAGTAAGAGTGGTCACCTGGACCTCTTTGTCCGCTTCCTTCATGGTCTCGCATTGGAGTCAAACCAGAGTCTCTTAGGAGGCCTTTTGGGTCAGGCAGTCCACAGTCCACAGGAGATCCAGAGAGCCATCGACAACCTGAAGAAGATGAATGATAGAAACATCTCTCCTGAGAGATGTATCAACATCTTCCAATGTTTGATGGAGCTGAAGGACCCCTCATTAAGTCAGGGGATCCAGCAGTTCCTGGAGTCAGAGAACAGATCAGGGAAGAAACTCTCTGAGACGCAGTGTTCCGCTCTGGCCACCATGCTGCAGATGTCGGTGATGGTTCTGGATGAGTTGGACGTGGACAAATACAACACATCAGAGGGGGGGCGACAGAGACTGGTCCCAGCTGTGAAGAACGTCAGAAAGGCTCGGTTAGTTGTCTTGTTGTTTTTATTCTGTTTGCCATGTCAGAATACAAAACATACTTCTACATAATCCTTTGCTATATATATATATATGTGTCTGGTGCTGGTGGAAAGGTCCATTTGTCGCCGTTTTTAAAAGTCAGAAAATGCTAAAATAAGATTGGTTTATTTTTTTTTTCGTTTTTCGTTTTTTTTCTATTAAGACAGTTTGAATATATTAGAATGTTTTCATTCCACAAGATATCTTTGTTAAGGTTGCCAAATGTTAACACTAGTGTAGTAAACTTGCCTTACTTTGTGAGAGATTACAGACCGTTTCTGGAGGCGGAGAAGTCAGCTCTTTAGATTTGCATAGCGTTTCGATTGGCCGACGGAATCCATTGTTCCTCAGGTTTCACTCGTGTTCACGCTCTGAGCACCGCCCTTAAATACAAGCGTGCATTTGTTTACAAACACTATCCTTCAAGATGGCTAGCAGCAGCAGCAACAACAGCTTGTCATCTCGCTTGGTTAACGGATTGAATGGAGGAGCCCATGACAGTATCTTGGAGGGATTCATTTTGGATTTTATTAACGATGGCAGTGAATCCGAGTGGCTCTCGGACGAATCCGATGATGATGACGAAGATGGCATAGTTTTTGATCAAATCAACAGCAGTGTGTGTTCTGACAACGAGGATGAGGAGACGGGTGGAACAGCTGCTCCTGGAGGCGTTCATGTGGGCATCGCACCGCTGTTGGTAAAGTTACCCGAAGTTGAGACTATTGCCGTGGACACCGATCGACCAACAGAGTTGCAAAAGATCAGAAACTTTCATTGCAAATGCAATGAGAATCGTAAAGAGAATTCAGAACGCCAGGCTGTGTCTTGCAGTCAAAAATTGGACCCTGACATGATCTGTGACATACGAACGGAAACAACAGCCTTGACGAGGGAACAAAGAGACATGTTTCTCTTAGGAGTTATAAGGACGTGCGTCAATATCTCCGAAAATACTCAAAGGGCAAAGAAAGTGAACGCTAAGAGAAAGAGAAACAGAACGACATACATGGTGAACACTATTGTCGTCTGTCGTGCCACATTCCTCTTCGTCTATGGGTGAGTTACATACGTTACATTGCTAAAGTAAATGCTATTGATCTGGTTAAATATTGTAGTCATTTTAACAATTTTTAACATGTGACTTTTACTTGCAACAGAGTGTATCTACATTGCAGTATTAATACTTTTACTTGAGTAAAACATTTGAGTACTTTTTTCATCACTGACTGGTGGGTTAGTCCCCCATAAAATTCATCTTTATTCATTGACATTTTCTGTTATTCTTGTACATTCACAAATAAAAAAGGACTATTGAATTCATTGTCTGACATTGATTGCTTAATGTATGCCTGCATAATAATGACATTGTGTACTGTAGCTATTTACAATTAGTTTCTATTGGCCATCGGAATGCATTGTGCTATAGTTTTCACTTGTCATCTCGCTTATGTTAATGGCTGGAGGAGCAGAAGACAGTATTCTGGAGGGGTTTATTTTTAAATGAAAACAATTGAGGGATTTGAAAATAGCAGATTTAAAAGCTTCACAATGATAGAAACCAAATGGACCCTTATGTAACTCAGAGAGTGTACAAATGGAATGGGCAGAGCCATGCATGTCAAACTGAGCCTTTACTATTGGCATTGTTGTAAGCAGTGTTGTATAACTATGTATTTACTCGAGTACTATACTTAAGTACAATTATGAGGTATTTTTACTTTACTGGTGCCATTTCAAAATAGCAGATCTACAAGCTCACAATGTGTTGTGTCGCATCATTTTTAACATGTGACTTTTACTTGCAACAGAGTGTATCTACATTGCAGTATTAATACTTTTACTTGAGTAAAACATTTGAGTACTTTTTCCATCACTGACTGGTGGGTTAGTCCCCCATAAAATTCATCTTTATTCATTGACATTTTCTGTTATTCTTGTACATTCACAAATAAAAAGGACTATTGAATTCATTGTCTGACATTGATTGCTTAATGTAGGCCTGCATAATAATGACATTGTGTACTGTATCTATTTACAATTACAGTTTCTATTGGCCATCGGAATGCATTGTGCTATAGTTTCATGTTCTGAGCACTTGTCATCTCGCTTATGTTAATGGATGGAGGAGCAGAAGACAGTATTGGAGGGGTTTATTTTAAAACACATGGACGATTTGAAAATAGCAGATTTAAAAGCTTCTTATTAAGCAGAGGCGTTCTAAAGTATGTCTGTATAATTATTTCACTAGTTTTGATAATGACATTATACAGGCTCACTCGGCTGTAGTGAAAATAAAAGATACAGTTTCGGTCCTAAATGTATGAATTGTTTCACTGGCTTTAAGCATTAAATAAATAACCTGCTGTGAGACTCTGAACTCACTTACTCAGCGTTTACCATTACAAATCATTAGTTCAAAAGTGAGCTGCCTTCTCTTGGAGATCTGTTATTTACAGCGCAGCACACTGGTGCGTGGTCGTGGACAATGACGCTCACAACTGTGTGACCACCGACTGTAAACAAATCAACGTGATGGATATAATTCCGGTGGAGAAACAAAGATTGGATTTTATATTAAGGATTGGATATTACACAACACCTTTTCCCTGTAGCCTACCGTCATAAGTTCAGAACGTGCCGACAACTATAAAGGTAATAAATCGCGGGGGCATCCGTTTTTTTATTGCAAAGCTGGGACTAGGCCTACACAGCTTAGAGCCTGGTTCTCTAAGTGCTTGAGGGAGTTCTAGGGGGTCCCCAGCTAAATGTTAGGAACACAATGGACCCTTATGGGTATGGGTACAAATGGAATGGGTCCATTTGGTTCCGTATACACAGCAGAGCCTGATGCATGACAAACTGGGGGTCCTTGAAATGTAAATGGTTGAGAATCAATGATAGAGCCTTGCACATTATAATGGGGGTCCCTGGCGTATCTTTTCAAATGGGGGTCCGCGGGCTAATGTGTCCATTTGGGTGACACATTGTGAGCTTGTAGATCTGCTAAGTGGGTAATGTATATGTTTTGCAATAATAATCTAAATCTACTAAATAACTAAATAAAACTAGTTTTAAATCATTGTGGTGGAATAAAAGTACAACATTTGAAGTTGACAGCTATACCACTGTGGGTGTGGTTTGACTTGGGGGGAGTGATTTAGGGGTGTAGGTAAGTACCTATTGTCCCTCCCATTGTCACACCCACTTCTGGCTACCTAGAGGTGTCAATGTTCCTGGCATTCAAATGGCTTTTTAAGCACTTTGGGGTTTATGGTGCAACAAGTTTAAAATGTCCATAACTTCTTCAAATATGCTTTAATTTCAACAAATGATACATCATATGAAAGCTTAGATTATGTACTTGGATAATCTGTACAAAAAAGAAAAATGACCAATGCAGACATAAGGAACAAAGTACCAGACCCAGTCACATATATGAGAGAGAGAGAGAGAGAGAGAGAGAGAGAGACTCAAGCAGTGTGCCTGTGAATGCCTGGGTGATGTGTATGCTTACTACCGCTGTAGTACCCCTAGCACAGTGGTTCTCAACCTGTGGGTCGGGGCCTCCTGGGGGTCCCTACATGATTTTGGGGGGTCCTCAGATGACAGTAAAGTGACAATTTAAGGACCTTTGAGACCTTTTTAACACCAAAAAATGACAATTACTGTATCAAAAGTGATCAAACACTGGCAAATAATATAAGAACAAGAAAATTGCAGATCTACAAGCTTGTAGATCTGATATCAAATATGGCTATATTGGGGGGTCTCCAGTGATTATTTTGGGGGGGTTTTCCAGTTCAAATATGATTATTTTGGGGGGTCTCCAGGTCAAATATGGTTATTTTGGGGGGTCTCCAGTGATTATTCTGGGGGGTCGCCAGTTCAAATAAGGTTATTTCGGGTTTTCACAGCCTGAAAAGGTTGAGAACCACTGCCCTAGCATGCAGTTTTGTTGTTGGTACTTAAAGAAACATTAGCAGCAAGGTCTCTATTCGCGTCCCCGTTTCCACACATAGGGACGCAGGTTAACTTTCACCAGGTTGACATTTCACCAGCGTTAGTTTAGTGAGGTCAGGTTTAGGGTTTAGGTGCTACCTGGCGGTGCTCCGTCCTCCCGTCCCGTGGGGAGGAGACGGGGACGCGATTCTCCCTTTGGGAATCACGTCCTCGTCTCCAGGTGCTACCTGATGGCACTCCGTCCCCACCGTTGGGGACTGGGACACCAAAAGAGATGGCCCTCCCTCAACATTAGACAGCAGTTAACAACACTTCACACCTCAACACACCGTATCTCCAAACAGTGATGTTAGCCTGGTCCCAGCCAGAGTAATGAGAGGTCATTTCACTTTTTTGCTGTCTGTGCTTGTTTTCATGGAATAATTATAACAAGCTAGCCTATAACAACATACTGATGAAAACATAACCTGAGTTTGAGAATAGTGTATAGTTTTTGAGTGAAGGATCAAAAGGATTTCCGACGCTGATTAAATCAGTGTTGTGACATGCACATGAACACGGGGCATGCGCGCGTGCGCACACACACACACACACACACACACACACACACACACACACACACACACACACACACACAATTAGATGTAAAACTATTGTTGTTTTAGTTTTTCCACCTGACAGGCATTCTATTATCCTTGGCAGTGAAAGGTTATTTTTTTTTTCACATCAGATTTTACATTTAATCTGTATTTACAGGCTTGTTGGCATTAACCTCAATGAGACACACTGTGAAGTTGTGGCTTCTGCTCTCAGCTCTGATCCTTCACATTTAAAAGAACTGGACCTCAGTTCCAACAACCTGGGGAAGGAAGATTCACTGGAGCAGCTGTGTGCTGGACTGAAAAGTCCACATTGTTGTCTAGAGATTCTCAGGTCAGATGTACTGACAACAGTTTGTAAATCCATGTTTATATACATTGCGTTATTATTATTAATAATTTGTGATATCTGATGTCTTTATTTATAATGACACAATTAGATGTAAAACTGTCGTTGTTCTTTTTCCCCACCTGACATGCATTCTATTATCCTTGACAGTGAAACTGTTTTTTATTTTATTTTATTTATTTTTCATATCATATCTGATTTTACATTTAATCTGTATTTACAGACTTGTTAGCATTGAACTCGATGAGACACACTGTGAAGCTTTGGCTTCTGCTCTCAGCTCTGATCCTTCACATTTAAAAGAACTGGACCTCAGTTACAACGACCTGGGGAAGGGAGATTCACTGGAGCAGCTGTGTGCTGGACTGAAGAGTCCACATTGTTGTCTAGAGATTCTCAGGTCAGATTCATTTAACAGTTATTCTGTTTTTGCCAGACCCATGAAATGGGTAGGCCTACATAAGCAAATGTCGGTCTGTCCCTTTTCTATATAAAGGGTATATATGATGATGACATGATGATGACATGCCTACAAAAGGCATGATGTCATAAATGATGATGACAGACAGGGGGTCTGGCACAACCAGGTTGACCTGGTCTAGTTTATACAGTTCTATTTTTTTTATTTCGTGAATAATGAAGTACACTGACCTCAGTTTGTCATGTTGATATACAATGCTTTATTATTAATAATAATAATAATTAATATCTGATGTTTGATTCTTTATTTAGACTGACTCACTGCTGGTTGTCAGAGAGATCCTGTGAAGTTCTGGCCTCAGCTCTAAGATCTAATCCATCCCTCCGTCTCAAAGAACTAGACCTGCGCTTCAACGTCCTAAACCACTCAGCACTGCAGCTCTTCTCTGGACTGAAAACTCTCCAGTGAGTAGAATGAACTGTCCATGTTTGTTAGTTCACTGTTTTTATTCAAATGTTTGTAGACACATACTGACGATATTTTTATTTATCCTGCTGGGGAAATGTAGTCGCCCCGAGATGTGGCACTGCAGTTATAGGTAAAGAGTGTCAGCTAAAGAGTAAGGAAATACAAGGCAAAAGGACCCAGTACATTACAGTATAACTCAAGCTGCATGCATTCTGGCATTCAGGTGCATTCCAGAAATACAGTATCCATATCACCAGTAAGAATCCCTAATCGGGAGATCTATGATGTCAGAGTCGGTCATATCAATATTTTAGATTTTTATTTTATTTTATTTTTTATTTTTTTACCACACTTTGTCCAACTTAAACAACCAACCGCAACTTGAATCTCACTTGCAAATTCATTCTATCCTGTGCGACGGGCGAGGTAATTTTTCGCCCTTAGGGCGTCTTACTGGTATTATTGTATCAAAGCAATACTCTGATTTGAGTCATGTTGAGTCATGTTCTTTCAGTTCTTACAGTTTTGTCTCTTTTGTTTTACAACAATGAAAAGTAATCAAATGTAACATAATATGATTAGTTATCACTAATATTAATGTAACTACATTACAAGCAGTGTTGGGTAATGTTACAGGGAAATATACGTCTTAAATGTAACCAAGTGTCCACATTGTAACTCCATTACTCCAAAGCGTTGTACAATTACAGTAACATAGGGGGCGGCATAGCTCAGGGGTAGAGAAACTGGTATTAGAGCACGATGGGTATAAATCCCGAAGGGTTCCCAGTTCGAATCCGGGCTCCCCCTGAGTTAATGTCGAAGGGTCCTTGGGCAAGACTCTGAACCCCTAATTGCCTCCGGTGAGTAGGTTGGTGCCTTGCATGGCTTCCTCCGCCACCGGTGTATGAATGTGTGTGTGAATGGGTGAATGTAATGCACAATCTATGTAAAGCGCTTTGGATTAAAAGCGCTATATAAATGCACCATTTACCATTTATTTACCATTTAACAACATTACTTTAAATGTGTTACCCTAAACACTGATTTCAAGTTATATGAATACATTACTTAATCCCTGAAAAATGTGATGTACTTGTTGTACTTTCTACAGAGTGAAACATGGAGGACATCACTGGCTTAATCCTCAACTCCTTACAAGATGTGAGTGTCTGTCTGTCTGTCTGTCTGTCTGTCTGTCTGTCTGTCTGTCTGTCTCTGTCTGTCTGTCTGTTAATTTCACACACTGACATGTTCCACCCTCCCTGGATGTTGTCCTGACTGTTCAGTGACTTAATTAAGGATTTAGAAAACATTGTCTTTTCCGTACAGACAGGCTTCCAATTCCATCGGAAATGGAGCAGTACTTTATGAGTAGTTTTACTCTTAGAGAGAGAGCCTGTTGTACATGTTGTACTTTGAAACAGGCCCGGCGGCAGGACTCAATGGTCGCTGTGAGCTTTAGATTGTCGTTACTCTTTATTTGAATATGGCACAAATAGAAGATCTACAAGCTCACAAAATGTCACATCATTACGCGTTGGGAAGTTGTAGATCTTCTTGTAGATAAGGTTTATATTAACTCTTTTACCGCCATTTAAGATGTTTATAGTCTGAAACACAAAACAATCTCACAAAGCAAGCTTGTAGATCTGCTATTTTCAAAGGATTTTTATATATTTGGAAACTGTTGGGCATACTGAGAACTTTTACTTTTAATATTTAAGTATATTTTGACACGAATAATTTTGTACTTTTACTCAAGTACATTTTTTAATTCTGAACTTCTACTTGTAACAGAGTATTTCTACATTGCAGTGTTGATACTTTTACTAAAGTAACATATTCAAGTACTTTTTCCACCACTGGTGTGTAGGACAGTGGTTCTCAAAGTGTGGTCCGGGGACCCCCAGGGGTCATTGATGGAGTTCTTGGGGGTCCCCAGCTATGATAATAGACCCTTATGGGTCTGTAAGCTCAGAACAAAATGGAACCGACCCAAAAAAAAGACCCCAAAAAAATTAAGAATTTCCCGCGCGGGCGCCAGACCGCTCCCCGCAATTCTCCCCCATTCCTTCAGCTTCTGGCTAGGGGAAACACTGAGCTCATGTATGTTTGTTTTGGGTGGGGGGGGGGGGGGGGGGGGATCTGTGTGTCTAACACATTTAAACATAAATATTGTAGATTTAATGTTTTTATTGTTTACTGTGTTTTCTCATCAGTTTCTCATCGTCTCACACTGGACTCAAACACAGCAAACAGATTCCTCTCTCTCTCTGAGTACAACAGGAAGGCGACTGCGGTGGAACAGCTTCATTCATATCCTGATCATCCTGACAGGTTTGTTGGATGGCCTCAGGTTCTGTGTACAGAGGGTCTGACTGGACGCTGTTACTGGGAGGTAGAGAGGAGTGGAAGGGTTAATATAGCAGTAACTTACAGAGGAATCAGTAGGAAAGAAGTGGGTCAGGACTGTTACCTTGGATGCAATGAAATGTCATGGAGTCTGGACTGTAATGATGTTAACCATGGTAACAGATACAATGTCACACACAATAGTAAGCACACTGTCCTTCCTGATCGTCCCTTTAGCTCCAACAGAGTAGCAGTGTATCTGGACTGTCCTGCTGGGACTCTGTCCTTCTATGAAGTGTCCTCAGACACACTGACACACCTCTACACCATCCAGAACACATTCACTGAACCTCTCTATGCTGGGTTCTATCTTAACCCCTCCTCCTCAGTGTGTCTGTGTGAGCAGAGATAGTCTCTATGTGAGGACCACATCAGGTCGCCATGGTTACTCAACATGTTTGAGTGTTTCCAGGTTGTCATGGTTACCACTGTTGCCTAGTGCATACTATTGACAGCAGCTAAGTCTTTATTTTGTATTTTTATGAGGACTTCTGGAACCCCCTCAAGGACCCACAGGGGCCCCTGGACCTTACTTTGAGACCCATGACAATGTATTACATGGAGGGAAAGGGGGGGGGGGCTTTGTACACTCTGACAGTTAAATGATGTTTGAAGACATACTGTGTGTGTGTGTGTGTGTGTGTGTGTGTGTGTGTGTGTGTGTGTGTGTGTGTGTGTGTGTGTGTCTGTGTCTGTGTCTGTGTCTGTAGATCGGCTATTTCCGCAGTGTTGTAAGCTTGTAGATCGGCTATTCCCTATTTGTTGTGAGCTTGTAGATCGTCTATTTCCGATGCGTTGTGAGCTTGTAGATCGGCTATTTCCTATTCGTTGTGAGCTTGTAGATCGGCTATTACTTAGGCCGGGGGTCTTCCACATGGGGATCCGGGACCCCTAGGAGGTCCTCAGAGTTACTACAGGGTAGAGGTCTTCGGACCTGCCCGAGATCCGAAATTACCCGCGATCCGACCCGCCCCGAGCCGGGTAACGGGGCCATTTCCGAGCATTTACCGCGGGGCGGGCCGGGGCCGTCTGCTCCGGTTCCCGGGTATCTGATAGTGAAGTCTGCGGTTCCTGTTACCCGAGTGGAGCCGAGTCAGGCCGAGATTGAATGAAAGAGAACGCAACAACTGCACCAAATAGATAACGCCACACGATGGCACTAAAGATGCAGCATGTAATCTGATGCATTGGTTGTGAGAAGTTTAGAACTCACTCACAGTCACAACAACACTGTATCAGTTGGATTGTTATTATTATCAAAGATTGTTGATATTAACGTAACGTTTTGGTTAATGTTTTACAATGGAGTTGTCATTGCGTGTTGTCATGCTCTGCAGAGCAAAATGGACACTCAAAGCAGAAAGATATAATGAACAACACATGCGACAGAAAACGATAGCATTAGCATTGGCTAGCCAAAGAAGAAGGAATAAAAACATGGATTTATTTGTATTTACAAACTGTCCGCATTGACTTACTGGTCTGGGAAAAGATCATTTTTTGACGAGAGGCACAGCGCCGCTGACAGCAACAGCAGCAGCTGCAACCAAGGCGACGTTGTTGGGTAAGAAAGACGTCTCATACAACTCTTAATATAATAACGTTGGCATTCTTTCATTTCGGGGCCACAGGTTCGGGTCTCGGATCTCTCGTTCTGCTCGGGTATCGGATCTAATTTTTCTAATAACATGCGGGGCCGTTCGGATCGGATCCATCATGTCTCGGGGCTGCTCGGGTAACGGTTCTCAAATTCCAAATGATAGACGGGGCCATATGGGTCCGGGTCCATTTCCCCCGGGTCCTTTTGGGTTCGGGTAGTTCAAATTGGACCCGTGAAGACCTCTAAGGGGTCCTCCAAATCTTTGTGTGATAGAAACTTTTTTTCTCCTTTTCTATATTAACCACTTGAACCCTAGCGTCCATATTCAGAGAACTTTAGCCAAAAATAGCAGTGCGAGGCGTTGTGAGCTTGTAGATCGGCTATTTTCGGCAAAGAGGTTTGGTGTAGAGGGGAAAAAGAGCAGACTAAGTACAGAGTTATAGGTCAGGTTTATTAAGTATTGACAGTTCAAGTGGTTAAATATCTTAAAACACAAATTTAGATTAACCCAAAATCCCACTAATGATTGTGCTGTCAAACAATGAAACTAAACTGTGGTATCTATGGGTTGTGGGGGTCCCTGCTTCATCTCTCTCTCAACTAAGGGGTCCTTGGCCTGAACACGTTGAAGAACCCTGCCCTACACGTTGTGAGTTTGTAGATTGGCTATTTCCGACATGTTGTGAGATTGTAGATCGGCTATTCCCTATGTGTTGTGAACTTAAGTTGTAGATCGTCTAATTCTGGCTGGTTGTGAGCTTGTTCTGAGCTTGTTATTTCTGCACGTTTTGAGCCTGGGTATCTGCTATTTTCGACGCGTTGTAAGGTTTTAGATCTGCTTTTTTCAGCGAGTTGTGAGATTGTAGAGGGGTGTGTGTGTGTGTGTGTGTGTGTGTGTGTGTGTGTGTGTGTGTGTGTGTGTGTGTGTGTGTGTGTGTGTGTGTGTGTGTGTGTGTGTGTGTGTGTGTGTGTGTGTGTGTGTGTGTGTGTGTAAAGACTATCAAACTCTATGCCAGTGGTTCTCAAATTGCGGTCCCCAGGGGTCCTTGAGGGGGTTCCAGGGGGTCCCCAGCTAAATGTGTTAAATGTGCTAAATATAGCATCAAAACCTCTTCAAAAACTTTAACCTCTATATATACATCAGCTATTTGAAAATAGCTGATCTACAAGTTCACAACACGCCGCAATGCGACACGTTGTCGTTGCTTACAGATCTTGTAGATCTCCTTTTGTCCCAAAGAATTGTGAAAACGTAAAAACATTTGAATATTTGTAAAACCATTTTCTAAAAGTCTTGTCTAAAAGTCTTGTCTAGGGGGTCCCTGGTCAAAGATATGTTCAGATGGGGGTCCCTGACAGGAAGGAGTTATTAACCCTATGAAATCAAACCCTGTCTAAATGAGACCCTGATAAAAAAGAAATATATGAATACAGTCTATTTCCTCTTTATCAGTCATCACCACAGCTTTAGATCTGAGATCAGATAAGATCAGATTAGATTAGATCAGATTAGATCAGATTAATTAAAATCAGACAGCGCTGCTCAAACCTCCACTCCACACATTTATAAATATGTTACCATAAATACTGATGATGATGATGATGATGATGATGTAAATATCATTTATAAATATGTATCATGAATAAAGATGGTGATGTAAATATCATTTATAAATATGTATCATAAATACTGATGATGATGATGATGATGTAAATATCATTTATAAATATGTATCATAAATACTGATGATGATGATGATGATGTAAATATCATTTATAAATAGGTATCATAAATACTGATGATGATGATGATGTAATTATCATTTATAAATATGTATCATAAATACTGATGATGATGATGTAAATATCATTTATAAATATGTATCATAAATACTGATGATGATGGTGTAAAGAAGTCAGTATCATACTTGTGTCTCTCATGTAAACACATCTACTCTATTGTTTTATATGTGATATTTGACACAACAGACAGAGGAACAGTGTATATCTGATCATGTAATTATCACAGTATCATTGTTGTTTCTTGTACATAAACCTTTATACTGAACCACTGTACTGACTGGGGTGCCACAGGGTTCTGTACTTCTGTTGTTTTGTTTTCATTTGCATATCCTTCTCATTCTTCACATGTTATTGTATGTATGATCATCTGTAGAAGTTTAATTGTTTAATAAATGGATTGTTAAAAGTGTGATATTGTTCCTGTGTATTAATATTCATAGTGTTGTCATGACAACATGGCCACAGCTCATTGGTCATGGTTTCCATTTCATCATTACACATATAATGTAATCGATACGTTTTGATCACAAACATAATGTAATCAATACTATTGGATAAAAGTATGAATAGATTAAACAAGTCACATGATGCGTCATGAGCATGTGCATTTGATATTTTCACAGATGTTCTTTTTTTTATTGGGGATATATTTACATTTTCCCTCTTATAATGACCTGCCAAAAACGCATTTTCCAAATGTGAGATAGATACCTTCAGGGTTGTCACAAGGGGGCGGGGGGGGGGGGGATGAGGAGACTGAGTTACCCGGGCCCAAGGTGGAGGGGCCTGGAATTATTTTATACTTTAGCTATTGAGAAATAGCAGATATACAAGCTCACAGCGCGGCACTTGGTGCCATGCTGTGAGCTTGTATATCTGCTATTTTTCAATAGTTAAAGCACACAATGTGAGTGAATCCTTGTACCCAGGGCCCAGAATTTGGTGTGACACCCCCTGGATACATTTATCCCACCAGAGAACACAACCCCAGCGTCCACAGCGTGCCCCCCGGGAATTGAACCCATGGGACTTCTTGCTTGTTTGTTGATTAGAATGAATGAGTGTTTTACATTACATTATTTGTGTGTGTTACCTTTGTCCTCAGACTCCCTTACATTTTAATAGTGTTTCATTCAGCAACAATCTGAACCATGTCATTCTACTGATGTTGTACCAACATCATCATTGGATATTTAACACAAGATAAATGTTAAAGACCTTGATTATTTTGTATTAGAACATTAACATTGGCAACATATGTGTCCTGAACTGATAAAGGTAACCACTAGTGAGCAGCGACACCTCAATACTAATGTCTTTTCTATAGTTTCTGAACACTCTGACGCTGACACATAGAGTAGTGGTTCTCAACCTGTGGTCCAGGGACCACCAGGGGTCCCTGAGGGAGTTCCATATGGACCCTTACACGTCTGTAACTCTGAGAGTGTACAAATGGAACCAAATGGACCCTTACGGGTCTGTAACTCTGAGAGTGTACAGATGGAACCAAATGGACCCTACAGGTCTGTAACTCTGAGAGTGTACAAATGGAACCAAATGGACCGTTACAGGTCTGTAACTCTGAGAGTGTACAAATGGAACCAAATGGACCCTTACAGCTCTGTAACTCTGAGAGTGTAGGCCTACACATGGAACCAAATGGACCCTACAGTACATTTGGTTCCATTTGTACACTTTAAGAGTCACTGCTCCCTTTTGAAAGTGGAATATCCCTTTAAGTTACAATTACAAACAAATATAACAATAATAAATAAACTCATTCATAAAATGTTCTATTTGTTTGAATAGTTGTGACATGATCAACAGGGATGTGGTGTTAAAAAAATAGTTGCCTAACAACCAACTAGCCAATCAGGACGTGACCAACCCGTCCCTCCAGGCAATGGGATTTCCTCAGTCTACACAGAGCATGTGGAGCTACCAGACTACAGACAGTCATTTATGAATCAGTGGGAATGTGTGTGAATCTATAGATCTAAGTTGTGGAGTCCACTAAAGATGCAGTGTGTGGACACACCTTGAAACAGGTACGTTACACACATGTTTCATTCATTACAATACCAGCTGTTAGTTAATGTCAACAACAACACACTTGTTTCATTCATTACAATACCAGCTGTTAGTTATTGTCATGTGCATTCAATGGTGGTAGGATGTGTTGTGGTCCTATGTGTTCTTCCCAGTACTATTGATCAGAAGTTGCTAGGCGTGCTACACACAGTTGCGACAGCTATCGTGAATAAATAGATATATTTCATGTGAATAAATGGATTTATTTCATGTGAATAAATGGATTTATTTCATGTGAATTTATGGATTTATTTCATGTGAATAAATGGATTTATTTCATGTGAATAAATGGATTTATTTCAGGTGAATAAATGGATTTATTTCAGGTGAACAAATGGATTTATTTCAGGTGAATAAATGGATTTATTTCATGTGAATAAATGGAATAAATGGATTTATTTCATGTGAATAAATTGATTTATTTCAGGTGAATGAATGGATTTATTTCAGGTGAAAAATTTGATGTATTTCATGTGAATAAATGGATGTATTTCATGTAAACAAATGGATTTATTTCATGTGAATAAATGGATTTATTTCATGTAAATAAATGGATTTATTTCATGTGAATAAATGGATTTATTTCATGTAAATAAATGGATTTATTTTAGGTGAATAAATGGATTTATTTCATGTGAATAAATGGATTTATTTCATGTAAATAAATGGATTTATTTCATGTGAATAAATGGATTTATTTCAGGTGAATAAATGGATTTATTTCAGGTGAATAAATGGATTTATTTCAGGTGAATAAATAGATTTATTTCATGTGAATAATGGATTTATTTCAGGTGAATAAATTGATTTATTTCATGTGAATAAATTATTTCTTGTAGTTTCATGTCAGACCACAGTGACGTCACAGATGTTGTTCTGGTAGAGTTTGAGGAAGAGACGACGGCCTCAGATCAACTCAACACTCCTCATAAACAGACGTCTCTCTTCTTCCAACGTCTCCTCTGCTGATGAAGGTAAAACTGCAGGGCACTTTTTACAGACAGATAAAAGGGCAGGGGCTCAAGCCCCCTTTGATGTCTATGTGTGCACGTGCCTGTTGCACAGTATGAATGAATGAATTGCTCATAAGAAGTTTTATAGGCCAATTATGTATTTAATACTTTAAAGGACCTACACCATGAATTTTCACTTTTTCTATTTTAAAACCTTTTTTTGGTGTCCCACTGGCACCTTCTATCCTCACAAAGTCCTATTTCTGACAAGTGTGTCTTTCTCTGGTTTTGGGAAGACAGAGATGAGAAGCTCTCAGAACAGTGCTGTTCTGAGAATTGACGCGTGTGACGTCACACACGTTTCTGTTTAAAAAAAAATATATATATATATATATTTTTTTTTTTTTTCAATTTTTTTTTTTTTTCAAAAACATTTTTTTTCTTTGGAAAAACCCCACTAGATGCGCCACTGAGCAAACAGAGGCCGTTTTTGGTATTGCAGCTGGAGAGCCTCATTATAGTAGAGCTAGAACAAACAAAGGAATGGTCAGAGTGTTTGTTGAGGGTTAAAACCTGTCTAAGACTCAATTTTGAGCATATATTTATACAAAAAATATAGTTTTAAAAGCATGGTGTAGGCCCTTTAATACTTGACTAGTAAGTGACTGTTATTGAATAGAATAGCAATGTTTATGTGTCATTATGCTGTTTTATTTTGAACGTATTGGTATTGGAACTGGACCTTTGATGTCCATGTTGCTGTAGTCAGGGGAAGAAGGTGATTGGCTAAGGGGAACTGGGTGTCAGGGGAAGAAGGTGATTGGCTAAGGGGAACTGCAGCCAAAAAGACTGAGAACCACTGCTCCAGATCACTATTATCTACAGGTGTCTTTGTTATTAGAGATGAGACCATAATGATGTTTACATATCAGCATTATTGTGACCAAAGAAACTGTGATTTACAATATTATCACAATAATCAAAATACCTCAACATTTGCCAAAAAAACAGCAGATCAGAGCAGTGAGATGATCGACACACACATAAAACATCCTTCTGTGATACATGTAGAGTAAGTATTTATATATTATGTTTTATAGATATAAAACATCCTTCTAGTGATGCATGTAGAGTAAGTATTTATATATTATGTTCTATAGATATAAAACATCCTTCTGTGATACATGTAGAGTAAGTATTTATTGCGACCGTCAGGGAGCAGTTTACTATGAAAACCTCCACCGGCCGTCCGTCCGTCCGTCCGTCCGTCACACGTCACACGTCACACCTTTGTTTGTGTACGGTGTGATGTCATATATCTTCAGTATGACATCACACCACATGTGTACACAAACCTTTGTGTACGTTGCTGTGGCAACAGTCTGTTGTTGCTGGTCTGTTAGTGTACGTTAGCAACCACCTTAGCAACCATGGTTTTACCCTAGCAACCAACTGTTTACCCTAGCAACCAACTGTTTACCATAGCAACCATGTTTTTTTACCCTAGCAACCAACTGGGCATAAAAGGGATTCTGTTAGGGATCTCCATATATGGGCATAAAAGGGATTCTGTTAGGGATCTCCATATATGGGCATAAAAGGGATTCTGTTAGGGATCTCCATATATGGGCATAAAAGGGATTCTGTTAGGGATCTCCATATATGGGCATAAAAGGGATTCTGTTAGCTGTTAGTGATCTCTATATATGGGCATAAAAGGGATGCTGTTAGGGATCTCCATATATGGGCATAAAAGGGATTCTGTTAGGGATCTCCATATATGGGCATGAAAGGGATTATGTTAGGGATCTCCATATATGGGCATAAAAGGGATTGTATCCCAGATGATGCCCTGTTAGGAGATCCACACTAACAGAATCCATATATGGTCCTACCGACAGCTGCTTCCAGAGGATCAACAACAACAAAAAGCAGCAAGAACACAAAGCCATTGACAAGGCCCTGCAGAAAATGCATGACACGCTGCTGCGCCACACTCAGCACCCCTAAAAACCAGTACTTGGGATTTGTTGATGTAAATGTTCACATAGAGTGTAATAATTGGTAAAACAAACTTTTGGCCTATTTGTGGAGATAAGCGACCAACGGTCGCTTATCTCCCGATTAGGGAGTCTTACTGGTATATTATGTTCTATAGATATAAAACATCCTTCTGTGATAGATGTAGAGTAAGTATTTATATATTATGTTACAAACATTGAGACTAAATGCACAGCTGAATGTATCATGTAATCAATTCCAGACAATTGGACTCGAGTCATGATGACTCGACTTGACTCGGACCCGAGTCATATTTTTGACGACTTGCGACTTGATCGGACATAAGGACAAAAACTTGAGACTTGACTTGACTTGGAAGACAATGACTCCCGACTCGACTCGACTTGAGACACGCTGACTCGGACGACTTGCCGCTACGCCACTCACCAAAGCAGTCGTGAACGCCACGCTAGGTTCACACTTTTATTGATTGATTGATTTGATTGATTGGAGACAGGCATGTAAGCGAGAGCACAAGCACCAGACACACACGCACACACAGCATGAATGGCTACTGCTGCACTCCAGCCTGATGCAGCCACTGCCAGTTCTGCTGCTACAGTTCCGTGCAGTTTGCATATAAAAACTTCCACTCCGATGGTAAACAGAGGAACACTCAATGCAAGATATGCAACGCTAAAATCAAAGACAAAGAGGGAACGACATCAAACTTTATCCGCCACTTGAAGACTGCGCATGAAGACAAGTAAAACCAAACATAAGAAGATAACATTAGAACTAAGTGTGTGTGCGCGTGTGCATGTGTGTGTTGGTGATATACTGTCGGTCGATCGTGTTTTGAACATCAATAAGACAACAATGTCACTCACCACTGTCACGAACGTTGATCTGTGACTGCATAAATAATTATCCAATTATCCATCATGGTAGCAAGCCTCCGTCTTCCAACACTTTCTCACTTTTCATAACATACATCCCATCCAGTCGTCAGCAGGGTTAAGAACTTCACTAAATAACTCCCACGCAAAAGCTTTATTCCTTTTCATTTAGCCTCCGACAAGTTTTCCACTCCACTGTTATTCTTGGGAGCTTTTCGCATGGCCCGTAATGTTACACAGACAAATGTGACCGACCAGAAATGTGTTGCCAGCCTGTGGTGGTTGCGTAGTCATTCTATAGTTTACGACGGGTAACGACATTTGGTGTAACTTGGGGTTACTTGCGGTCATGAATGGGACCCCATGCCAGCAAAACAAAAGATGCACGTGTTGTGGAGTAGGCAGCTAAATTTGTGCCTGATGAGAAATGACTTTAAAATACAGTACTAGTAGTACAAAACAAAGCATGCACATTAAGATTATTGTGTCTTGTTTGTTTTTGTTTTTAAAGCAATAGGCCTGTAGCAGTTTTGTAGTCTATTTTTTTTTTCAGAGGATATACCAGCCAGGGGTCTAAATTGACCCTTACAGGTCTGTACTGACAGTGTACAACCAAATCCATTTGGTTCTAGGGGAGAGAGACCTCGGAATTTAAAAGTTTGAGAACCTCTGCCATGATAGAGTATTATGGTCAGAGGGTAGGCTTAGTGTTAGGCTACTGTTTTTTTCCTACTGAATGTTAATTACTTAATAGTTATGGTCACAGAGGTATCATTTACTCAACTTGACAACCTTGTGACTTGACTTGACTTGACAACCTTGTGACTCGACTTGACGCGACTCGACTCGACGCGACTTGACATGACAACCTTGTGACTCGACTCGACTTGACTTGACAACCTTGTGACTCGACTTGACTTGACTTGCCCACAACAGAACAACTTGAGACTTGCTTGAGACTTGGACCAGATGACTTGTGACTCGACTTGGACTCGGATCAGAGGGACTTGTACAATTGTCTGATCAATTCCCACCAATCTCCAAACCTGTTGTTTTGGGGAGCGCTGGTTTCATTGGCTAATTCTGGTACCGACCCTGCGTGCGCATCTAGTTCTTATCAGTGTAACGTGGACCAGAAACCCGTCTATAGATATAAAACATCCTTCTAGTGATACATGTAGAGTAAGTATTTATTATGTTCTATAGATATAAAACATCCTTCTAGTGTTGTAGAGTAAGTACTATATATTATGTTCTATAGATATAAAACATCCTTCTAGTGATACATGTAGAGTAAGTATTTATATATTATGTTCTATAGATATAAAACATCCTTCTAGTGATGAGTAAGTATTTACTGTATTTTCTAAAACGGCTAGTTCCATTCCTTGATTTTGATTGGCTGGTTGCCATGGTATACCTGAGACTGTAACCCACACCTTGAATCAGTTTATATCAAAGCCAGGTGCGTTATTTATTTCCACTGTGCCGTGAGGCTGAACTAGAGAAGCGAGCATTTGATTTCCTCTCAAATCCTGCCGTGCGGGTGCTTCTAAGCACCGCCCACATGCATAGGACAGTGACTGAATGGCTCCGGGCGGGGCTTGTAAAGGCAACAAGCGCCCTCTATTCTCCAGGCACCACTCGGCTGTTTAGCTTAGGTTGCTATGCTAGCGTTTTTGATGTTTTGTTCACCCACATAGCAGCTAAATCTGGATGAAAATAAACATGTGTATGGATCGAATATGGTTCTTAACATGAGACTGATCTAACACAAGTGTTGTTTCCCTATTTGTTTGGCAAAAAGAATGACGTGACTTTGTAAACACACACTGCCTTCCGTAAGTTCCATTCCACTGGTAAACGCAAGGAAATGTCTCTTCCTGGTGGCGGAGAAGTGTACTTTTTTCTTTAAATAATGCAATGCTATGATTTTTATGTTGCAATTATTGTGACCGTTTTAGAAAAGCAATAAGCCACGCGAGGCTTGTGGTTACCGGGGGAGTATACACCGGCTGAGAGGGTCGGAAACACTCGGCTGCGCCTCGTGTTTCCCAACGCCTCTCAGCCGGTGTATACTCCCCCGGTAACCACTCGCCTCTTGTGGCTTATTGCTTTAATGTTCTATAGATATAAAACATCCTCCTAGTGATACATGTAGAGTAAGTATTTACTGTATTATGTTCTAGATAATATACTTATAGAGTTTTGCCACCAGGGTTTCTGTTATGAAGGTTATTGTTGCCTTATAGAGTTTTGACACCAGGGTTTCTGTTATGAAGGTTATTGTTTCCTTATAGAGTTTTGCCACCAGGGTTTATGTTATGAAGGTTATTGTTGCCTTATAGAGTTTTGCCACCAGGGTTTCTCTACACACCTTGTTGGTCTGCTGACCAGGATGTTGTGACGAGGGCTGGTGTGGTATCTGGCCTACACCGTAATATCATATTTGGAACATTATACACAGGCTCACGCAGTTGAACACCAAAGGTTAAATTCTTTGGGGTTGCATGGGGCTATCCAAGCCATGTGTCTACTGTCTCTTATCTTATTTTAGACCAAACCACAACAGTGACGCAACATTCTTCTGGTTTGATTAGCTTGATCCTTTGTGTAAAGAATCACCACCTGTGAACAGTAAACGAGGACCAAAGAGAAGAAGCCATAAAGACAGTGATTAGGGTGCCAACAGGGCATCTGTTGAGCTTGTCTTATCCTTCTATGAAAACGTTCTAAAATACAGTGGACTATATTGTGTAATATTATACTAACTAAATAACCAAGTAAGTTGGTGAAATGTGGAGATAAGCACACAGTGGTGGCAGGTTGAGTTAATTATAGCTTATCTGTGTCCCTCTGTCCGCCATGTCCTGTGGCATTCAAGAGACCACCTTTGCTGACTGACAATTACTAATGATGTATTCTCTCTGGCATTAATCTTACTGGGTGAATCAACATGATGACATAACTGTAACATTGCTTGTGTTAGGACCATATACAGAACTTCAATATAGCAATAGTTATTTCTTAAGAGTTGACTTAACAGATTAGTCTCCTCTCCTGGGGAGCAGGGGGGCTGCAGGGGGGCTGCACTAAGGTGTTTTAGGGTCCCTCATAGACGGGAGGTTCCTTCTAATGTATAAATGGATGTGTGACACGAATAAAGAGATCTTTGGGAAGCTAGTGGGGAGAGGACCTGGTGGAGGGAGCCGGTGTGGGTGGGTGAGTGGGATCTGGTGGTGTGGACTGAGGGCCTCTGAGCCTCAGAATGCTGTAACTTCTCAACTCTGCCTAAGAAATTTATAGGCCAATTATGTATTTAATACTTTAATACTTGACTAGTAACCAGGCCTGACATTTCATCATTTTAGGGGCAAGGCCACCTGGCCTTTGTCACTGGATGGGGACTCTGGGGAGTTAAGATTTCAGAATCTCAACTAAAGACACTGGTGTCTACATGACAAGAAAGAGACACTGGTGTCTACTGTCTACATATTGACCAGAAAGAGACAGAGGAGAAAGTGGTACAGTCAGCTGGGGCATTAAGGCCACTGTGGTCTCAGGTCATGCCATTGGTTTGAGGGGCACAAGGCCAAACTGAGGGGCAACGACGGCCATGGCCTTCATGGCCTCCCTGAAATTCCTGCCCTGGTAGTAACTGTTATTGAATAGAATAGCAATGTTTATTTGTCATTATGCTGTTTTATTTTGAACGTATTGGCATTGGAACTGGACCTTTGATGTCCATGTTGCTGTCGTCAGGGGAAGAAGGTGATTGGCTAAGGGGAACTGCAGCCAAAAAGACTGAGAACCACTGCTCTAGATCACTATTATCTACAGGTGTCTTTGTTATTAGAGATGAGACCATATGACATTTACATATCAGCATTATTGTGACCAAAGAAACTGTGATTTACAATATTATCACAATAATCAAAATACCTCAACATTTGCCAAAAAAACAGCAGATCTACAAGCTCACAACACGTTGCAGCGCTATGTTTTTTTTGTCAAAGAGATTTATTATCTGCAGAGTGACAGGTGACAGTAAGTCATGTGACCTCAGGGTAATGTGGTCATGAGATACTTGTTGTTGTAGGGTGAAATTTTCTTTAGGGTGGCACATAAACGCACGCACGCACGCACGCACGCACACACACACACACACACACACACACACACACACACACACACACACACACACACACACACACACACACACACACAGCCTAAAAGCAGTTTCTTCCTGGCAGTGATGATGTGGAACTTCTTACTTCTGCTTTGTGAACTGAACTCTGCGCTGAAACTCTACAGCCTCCATTTTGAGAAGTGAACGACGGAGACTCCATCTTAACCAACAGCAGAGCAGTGAGATGATCGACACACACATAAAACATCCTTCTGTGATACATGCACTGCAAAAAACCCCCCTCTAAATTTAAGAAAAAAAAATATGTTTTTGAAAGTAAATCGACTAAAAACAAGCAAAACTATCTGCCAGTGGGGTAAGAAAATTATACCTGGTAAGAATTTTTGAAATAAGAAAATATATCTAGGCTTTACGGAACTTGGGAATTCTTTAATTAAGTGAATTAAACTGCATTCCAAGTAATTAATTAAGTCATATAAACTCAACATTAGTTGGCAAACCTCTTCAAATAGGTTTTTCAGACTCATTCCAAGCAATATATTCAAGTCAAATAGACTCATAACTACCCGTTTAAGTCATAGAAACTCAAAATTAGTTGGCAAACTTCTTCAAATAAGATTTTCAGACTCATTCCAAGCACTAAATGTAAGTTAAATAAACTCGTAACTAGTCATTTAAGTCATAGAAACTCAAAATTAGTTGGCAAACCTCTTCAAATAAGCTTTTCAGACTCATTCCAAGCACTATATTTAAGTCAAAAAGACTGATAACTAGCCATTAAAGGTCTTGAAATCGGTGGTAAAATCCCCTTTCAAGCACAATACCAAGTCAAAGAGACTAATAACTAGCCATTAAAGGAGTAGTTCACCTCAAAATGAATTTTCTATTCGGGTCCCCATCCGGAATCAATGGGGTAAATTTACAATAATCGGATTTTGTCTTAGGAATGCAACAAATACAAACAAATATATTCTTGAACTCAAGTCTCCATGGCGTGAGTAAACAAAAGAAGAAAAGTCATTTTGGGGGTGAACTACTCCTTTAAAGGTCTTGAAATTTAAGTGTTAATCCCTTTCCAAAATACCCCAAAGCTACTCAAATAAGCGGTAAAAAGCAAATCCTGAAATGTAGTAAATAAATGAAGGCATAATGAATGTTCTCAAAATGTATTATAAAACAATTAAGTGTGAGAGTGTTACAGTAAATTGTTTACAGTAGTACATTTTTGAGTAAACACTGAGTGAATAGATTTACTAAGCACTTTTATTTCTGTCTCAGTTGAATTTACTATAGGGATAATCAAGGCACCCTGTTTCCTTCCAGCTCACCACGACCAAAGAAGCTGGGTATGTGTTTACTTTTCAGTAAACACATACTAAGCACTTATTTTTGTTGAATTTGCCATAGTCAGGGCACTCCCAGCACTTGACAATAAAGAGACCCAAACCAAACCAGAGATCAGTGTCACAATGTCTTTCTGTCCATCCGCCATGCATGCTGACACTACACCACCACAAGAGCCAGATGCTGAAACATGCCAGAAGTTGGAGATGACTGACGTCATTAACACTTTGACTGCCAGACCCCCCCGGCCCCCCACCCTGACCAATGCCACCATTAGGTCCCATTCATTCTGCCCCGATTCCAGGGAATATATTGAAAATGATCCGATATTCACATCGGAACAAAAATGGGAGGTTTGGTAAAAGAGGATTTTTTTTTTTACCAAAAATTTTTTGGAGTGATTTCGGTGAGCGGTTTTGGAGATAGGTGCTCGAGAGTGCGCACTGCGCAAACCAGTCAATAACCTCAGAAATCTAGATTCTGAGATATTTGAGTTCAAAGAAAAAAAACTTTAGGAAGCCATAGCGACAAATTGGTAAATGGTAACGGAACACAAGTACCCTTGACAGAAAGAATGTGAAACCAGCTTTCATTCTCTGCAAAAAAAGTTTAAAAAATATTGTACCATCGTCTAGTTTCAAGGGGGCAAAGTGAAAAAGTATGGAATGACTCAGAAGGTGGAAGTTGTCTTACAGTTTGATAGAACTATGCACTGTGAATTCACTGTGTTTTTACCTGGTCTAGAAGGTCAGGAAGACAAAAAGTCAGAAAAGCGATGTCAACCTTTTATTTTATGGCAACATCGAACCCTAACCCTGGTGAGTACCTCACACATCCAGCATGAACATATTTATGTTCAACAATATTTACAAATATTAAAAAAAAAAAAAAAAAAATCACAAATATGACTTCACAAAAGTAAAATAAAATAAATGTGCAGCAAGTAAAGAATAAATAAAAGAATATAAAAGTCAAAATAAAGTACTGTATTCTAAGGCAGGCAGCACAACAATGTCTATTTGTAGTTGGCCACTAGATGGTACGGTTCACCCTGTGTGTGTGTGTGTGTGTGTGTGTGTGTGTGTGTGTGTGTGTGTGTGTGTGTGTGTGTGTGTGTGTGTGTGTGTGTGTGTGCGTGCGTGCGTGCGTGCGTGCGTGCGTGCGTGCGTGCGTGCGTGCGTGCGTGCGTGCGTGCGTGCGTGCGTGCGTGCGTGCGTGCGTGCGTGCGTGCGTGCGTGCGTGTTCGTGTGTGTTCATTGTTCTGGGAAACGAGGAAGAGAAGTCCCAGAAGTTCTTCAGCTCCCATAGAGTGACATTGGTCCAGGAAGCGAACCTACAGTGACCTGACCTGACTCCTCCGCTATTGCTATCTCCGCCATCATACTGTCCTCTGCGTTGTCATTGGTCTGGTTGCAGATCGTCTCCAGCAGCTCATGGCGTAGCAGGGAATGGGTAGACTGTGGGATCCCATCCTTCCTCCATCCAGTCAGACTCCACGGGCCCTGTATATGATAGAAGAAAAAAAAATACTAAATGATACGTCTGTATACGTCTGAAAACAGCAGATCTACAAGCACACAACGCCTCGCACCGCGAGGCGTTGTGTGCTTGTAGATCGGCTGTTTTCACTAGTCTAAATAATTTCAAATGTATGTATATATACGTGGCCACTGAATTCTATGGGCTCTGCTTTGATACAAATCTACAGCTATGCCAGTCTATTGGCTCTGCTGGCAGAGCCTATAGACTGACATAACTACTGTAGATTTGTAGATCGATTTGATAGGTTATTATGTCTCACACACACACACACACACACACACACACACACACACACACACACACACACACACACACACAGATTGTATTACTAAACTATCTATCTAGGTATACACACACGATAAAAAACTAAACTATAAAGAAATGTATTCTTACTGGAAGAAGTTGGTGGAACTTACAGCTACTACAAACCATGGATTGACATCTAGACCTACTGCACATACAGTATGAAACAGAGCTGATACCTTTATGTAGGAAAATAATGCTGCTATTTGTACCCTGTATATATATAAAATGTCACAATGCGACATAGCTCTGTTTGAACAATGCTGTACCCCCTCCAACTGTATATATGTTCCCCATTTTCAACTGTTTTTTTATTGTATTTGTTATACTTGCTTTGGCAATGTAAACGTATGTTTTCTCATGCCAATAAAGCTCCTTTGAATTGAATTGAATTGTATAATGAAACCAAATGCACCCTACGTGAAAAAAAAACAATAGCAGGTCAGGCTTATTGATTGATTGAAGAATGTATTACAAGCTTGCATTAGAAAGAAGTAGGCTACATATTCATGGCTTATTTCAACAGGAACCACACTTTATGCATCTCAGTGGTGTGTTCTAGACGATCACCCACTATTCGTTTGGCCAGGGCAGACGCTATTGTGCATAATCCCTATCAAATACGCTACTTTGAAAGGTTCAAGAGGGCAGACGCTATTCATATTTTATTTTTCCTCCATCACGGAGGTATAGAGGCCAGCGGCTGGCGGCGCCAGCCGACAGCAGACCCCGTATACGTGCGTTACCGTTACAGGTAGACCACAGCACTGATCTCATATAACATTGAAAGACAGACGTATAGAACAAAGTGAAACAGAGAACATAAAGTTTGTAACGCTTACCGGGTTCGCAGTGCATTCTACAGGGCGCGGGGAGAAACGGCAGCAATCGGTGCTCTGCCTTCTGGCCGCCAGATCCAAAATCGAGGCCGTGGATCCTACCAGCCGAGGCCTTCGATGAACCGATCGCCCGTAGGAGCTCTTCTCGCCGCCAGATCCAAAATCGAGGCAGTGGATGTAGCAGCAGAGGCCCTCTGAACCGATCGTGGAAGAGCGCCGGCCACCGCCGTTGACTGCGGGCTTGGTGTCCAGAGTCAGACTGTCCACGGGGCATGGCGCGGGGGGGTGTCGCTCTCCATTCCGACATGTCGCCACTCCGCTGACCCGGCGCGGGGAGAGACCACGGGATGCGGGGCATGATTCGGCTGCCTATCTCTCTAAATAATACTAAATCTAATGATTTTATAACTAAATTCTCTGCTGCTTCTGATTCTCGCTCTTTCTCTCAATATATCTCTCTCTCCCTCTGATTGTTGTGTGTCCGGTGAAGTCACTGAACTCTTGTTGTGTGTATAATGGGCCTCTAGACCCTTGTTTCTGGGGGGAACCGGCCAACCAGCATGCTTGAATTTGGTCAAATGAGCGTGTGATGTCATGCAGGGGCGTCAATTGGGTATGGCAGGGGTATGCAGCTGCCATACCTTGACAGGGGGAAATAATAAAAATGTACTTTTCATCGTGCCTGTTGCTAAGGTATGGCAACATGACTGGTGTCTTCACCAGACACCAGTCATGTTGCCATACCTTAGCTTGTTCTGAACTGACGCCACTGAATTGTCATGCATGACGACCGTCCCATCGTCCAAAAGGGCTGTATCTTGGTTACCGCATAGATCCAACACTGTACTACTGTAATATGAAAAAAAAGGGTCGGGCGGTATATCCCTCCCTACTTTTTAATTGGCAAGATTGCGCAGGAAGTGGCGGGCGGTATATCCCTCCCGTGGCAGTCAAACTGTTAAGACACCATGTACAGTGCAGCCACATCCAGCCTGAATCAGATCTGGGCCACATCCAGACTGGAATCCGATCGGTTTTAATGGTCACGTGTTGTTAATACAGATGAGATTCCAATCTGGATGTGGCCCAGATCTGATTCAGGCTGGATTTAAATTGGCTGACAACTGAATTTGCCAGAGTCAGGGCACTCCAAGCACTTGACAATAAAGTGCTCTTTACATTGTCATTACAGTATTACAGTGCTTACAGAGCAATTCAATTTTTAAACTTTGGAGGCCTTGCAGAAGAGACCTAAACCAAACCAGAGATCAGTGTCACAATGTCTATGTCTGTCCATCCGCCATGCATGCTGACACTACACCACCATATGAGCCAGATGCTGAAACATGCCAGAAGTTGGAGATGACTGACGTCATTAAGGCACCATTTACAGTGCAGCCACATCCAGCCTGAATCAGATCTGGGCCACATCCAGACTGGAATCCAATCGGTTTTAATGGTCACGTGTTGTTAATACCGATCAGATTTCAATCTGGATGTGGCCCAGATCTGATTCAGGCTGAATTTGGCTGCCAAGTCACTGAAGTCAGCCCGCATTTGGAGATGGCTGACGACCGACACTAAACAGTGCCCACATCAGATACTCCCACATGCGGAAACAGTTAACAAATTTAGAGATGACCGACATGACAGACGGACGGACAGAACATCTTAAGAGTATGTTCTGATCCTGGATAGGCCTAAATTTGGAGATTGCTGACTTAACACTGTATATACGTACACTATAGAGATTACTACTTACAGAGCTTTCACATAAAACCACCAAAGCTTTAACAACATAAGGTACCAGAGCTTTAACATAATAGCAGCACTTTAACTTTACAAAAAATACAGGAGATCTTTGACACCCCCACAGTGAGAAATACAGTCACTAGCATGATTGCGATACTGCAAGCCAGTGAACATGGACAGAAGCACTGCTACCCGAAGAAACAAGGGCCAACACCTAAGCGAGGCGTCCCCAAGAAGAGACGTCGCCTCAACCTTTCTCCCAGTGATGACGAATCCAGTGGCTCAACCATCATTTTGTCCCAAACCACTGAGACCTCTGGGGATTTTGGGGAGCCCAGCACCAGATGATGGACCTGATGGCCCTGTTGCATGCAAGTAGATTTGGCTATAGGCTAAGCCTTTTTACACCAGGTACCACCTCAGAAAATGTTTTTCCAAGTACCATCATAATAACTGATGTTAATATAGGTGTGTAGCACAGTTAAAACACAAATTCATTCATTTAAGGAGTTCTCTTTTTTTAAATATATTTCCAAGCTAATAATTTCACCAGGTCATTGGACAGATGCATCCACTAGGCCTGTGAACTGATGATATCTTCAATGTTGTCATGCTAATTTAAGCACAGAGCCTATTTCAGCCTATTGCTTGATCAGAATAACAACCTGTAGTATAATGTAAATATTTCACTCTGCTTCTATGATTTCTTTTTTGGGAGACTCCAAACCTATAACCATGATTTGTGTATTGTGTTCTCGATTTTAGCGGAGGAGAGTCAACTAGTGGAGGTTGACTGTCGAAGACAGCCGTGAAGCACAGGCCAGGCATTACAAGACGCTTCAGGAATTGCTAAAAAGGCCTAAACCAAACCAGAGTGACGTGGCACAACTGCTGGAGCTCGATGCCAGGAGGGCCTTCATAGACAGCGATGAAACACTGAACAAGGAAGACAGGCCTGCAAAGATCCTTAAAGCATATCCTTGCTTCAAGGATCTTAAACATGCAAGTGAAGTGATAGGTTTACATTATACTACAGGTTGTTATTTTGATCATGCAATAGGCTGCAATAGGGGCTCTGTGCTTAAATTGGCATGACAACATTGAAGATTTCATCAGTTCACAGGCTTATAATTTGAGCGGGTCAAATTATTGGCTTAGAAATATATCTAAAAACAATAACTCCTTGAATGAATGGATTTGTGTGTTAACTTGACATTACAGCACCTGGTATTGTACTTTACAAGCACCTCTACTTTACATCAACAAATAAAATAAATAAAAACAAATAAAAAATACAGCATCCGTTATTGCACTTCACTAGCACCTCACTACTTCCCATCAACAAAAGTCTTCCACTCTGCCAAGGCTTTTTGTAGGATGGAGTGGTGTCACGGTCATGTATGTCATCACATAATATTTCTGTCTGCACGACAGACAGGAGTGTAGCCACGCACTTGGGGTACGTGAGATGGAAGGTGTAGTAATAGCCAAGTAAATAGATCAGACCGTCAATCAGCTGCTCCTCTGGAAAGATGGTGATGGGAGTGTTCCCCACAGCAACCAAACAGCGGGGCCTATCCAGGATCAGGACGGGGCTCTGGAGGGGTCTCTTCTGGTGGTAGAGATTTGGGTCTTCAGATGGCTACAGCAAAACAAAGAAAAACAATATAGAAATGATTTCAGTAAACATAAATGGGCAACTGGCAAACCGACTTGTCACTTAATAACAGAAAACCGATATAGTATTGATTTCAGTATTTTTTTAAGTCCAATGTATTTGTAGTTAAGTTCATTTAAGTTAACAAACCTTGCATAAATGCATTAGAAAATACACTTCAGAATACCAATAAAAATAAAAAAGAATAGCAGATATACAAGCATAAAACATACCACACGGACATGTTTTGAGCTTGTAGATCAGCTATTTTGTCTATTTGGTGTGACACTCCTACCTCAAGGATGTGGAGCAACGCTTCACTGGGTCCTCCCAGCTTCTTTGGTGGTGGGGAGCTGGAGGGAAACAGGGTGCCTTGATTCTCCCTACAGCAAATTCAACTGAGACAAAAATAAAAGTGCTTAGTAAATCTATTCACTCAGTGTTGTTTACTCAAAAATGTACTACTGTAAACAATTAAGGCGTTTAGCTGACGCTCTTAATCCAGAGCGACATACATTAAGCAAGGTCAATACATCAAACTCATTGTAATCTAAGAAAAAACTAAAGTAAACAAAAATGCAATCTAACTTATAGTTAAGGTTAAAGAGCAGGTGCTATGGGCTATGATGGAGTCTGAAGAGGTGAGTCTTCAGACCACGGCAGAACCTAGAGAGTGGGTCTGTAGTTCTAAGAGCAACAGGAAGATATGTAAGCAATTTACCCCGAGTGAGAGGACATTATGCTCTCATAATGTCCGCAGTGAGGGTGTTATCGGACGAGGCGCAGCCGAGTCCGATAACACCCTCACTCAGGACATTATGAGAGCATAATGTCCGACCCCGAGTGGTAAATAGCTTTTCTACCACTTTTTCCCGTATACATGAAAGAAAACACATAGTTGTAACTTGCAAGGATCTTAAGTTACAATCATTATTGCCTATAAAACTTCCGCGAGACAGCAGATAGTTCCACAAACAATATCTTCTACTCACCAACAGATGGCGCCAACTCCATACTAATCCATGCGTCTAGCTTACAGCTAAGCTAACGTCAGTTAGAAGTACCGTTCCGGCCGTAAATAGAGGCTGTTCGCTTCCAGAAAGGCATAGGTTCAGAGAAAAGGGGCTTTAAAGTTGGCGGATTGCATTGGATCCAAATAAATCGGCGACTATAGCATGCACGTTAGTAAACATAGGACCGTTGCCACCGTCATTTGTTGGTTGGGGGAAAGGTGTTCCGACTACCTCCTGAAGTCCCCGGATGTACACTGAGGTGCATTGATCTCGGACAAGTCCTCATACAACTTTGCGGCAGTTGTTTTGTCATAACCTCCGGAATTTAGCCAATCAGAATCCAGTATTTGAACACGTGACTAGAAAAAGTGGTAGAATACACATTTTGGGTGCCAGAAGGGCGACTTGTCTAGGACGAGTGGATGAGAGCAAAATCACTTACCTCCATCCAAAGGAAGCTGTGCTTGCCTTGTTCCAGGCAGCGTAGAACTGGACCTGGCAGCAGAAGCTATCCCACCTCTTCTTGGCCTCAGTGAAGTTAGGGTTATCCTTTGCCAAGATCCGACGTAGCTCATCTTTAACCTAGAAAAAAAGTAAAAAAAAACAACAAAAAAAACATTGAAACAACTGCTGTATGTAGAGGTAAAAGCAAAAAGAAATCCCAAGACTGAAATGTATTTTTGGACCCATGTCCCAATATGATTTGTCGTGTCGTGTGATTTTAATTGTAGCTTGTAGATCTTTTTTTTTTTTTTCAAAGTTACATAATTATCTACCGTGGGGGAGGCTCTCTCCAATCCGACATGTCGCCACTCCGAAATTGGCTTCTTATTGTCGGAGTGGCAACACTCCCATGGGGGTTCAGGTTAGGGTTAGAGATAGGGTTAGTGTCGGAATGGAGACATGTCGGAAAGGAGACATGTCGGAGTGGTGGGATGTACTCCTACCGTGGGAGTGGAGAGAAGGAAGACGTTCTGGATCCAACAGGGCCAGATTTGTCTTGTGGATTCTCATTCTAAGTAAAGCAGATAAAACATTTACAAAGTGGTAAATAACTGACCCAATTTAAAACTCTGTCACTGATATTTGCCAAACAATGCAGTTATAATACCTCTGGGTGAATTGGAGCCCACAAGCGCTTTCTGTGGCCAAAGTCAGCCTGGCCTGGAAAAACCTCCATCAAATCCTCTTGGGTGAGGGTGCGTAGCATGTCTGCTTCTAATGTAAAGCAAAATGAACACATCAATAATATAATAACTATTAATTTACGGAATGTATGTCCATCTCTGTCTGCACTGAAACTAAACAGTGTCGTCACCATGGTAACAGCTGCATGATGAAACAATGTCCAAATATGGGCATTGACATGACACTTATATGTCTGGGTTCTCCACCATTAATTCTGAGACTCCTACACCCCTACATTTAATCAATCCCCCATATACTGTGCAAATCCCCAGGGGACTAGTTTATACCTAGTTTTGTGTTGTTTCAATACAGTATTTATCAATTTCTATTTTTATTTTTTTTGCTTAACTTCTTAGGCTTTTCTACCATTTTGAACAATATTTTTACCACTTTGAACAATACGTTTTTAAATACTTCAAATGGATAGCTACATTGACACATTGTGAGCTTGTAGATCAGCTATTTGAACCATTTAAAATGCTTTTCAAAATAGTAAAAAAAATATCCACCATGGTTTAAGTTACAATGGGATTGAATAGGAAGGGGCGTGTCTGATCAAATGAATATCAATATGTAAATAGGTGTAACTCAGAGTGAGGAGAACCTAAGTGAGTAGACCCTCATTGGCTTCTTTTTGACCATACTGATATGGGGGTCCTAGAAATTAAAAAAAGTTGAGAAACACTTCACTATATTGAACAGAGCCTTCGATGTCATGCTCTGCATACTATGTTGAACAACTTGAAAACAGTCTGGGGTGTTCACAAAAGCATGGGTCGACAACAATTACCCACATTTGTTTATGAAAGTAAAATATCCTTTTAAGGTGGTCGCCAGCTAAATGGTCCAACATTGGCCAAGATGAAAGTAGCCAATCCACAAGCTTCAACTAAATGTAATGCCTCAAATCCTACAATTATAAGTGCTTTTTGGGGTGGGGGTCCTCAAATGTACCCGCAAGGGTCACATTTAGGTCTGTCATGCATTAATTTAATCAGCTGAATATCAACATACCTTGTAAAATGGATAGTGTGGTAGTTTCCAGCTTAACCATGATGCAGTACATGTTGTCACATATTGTACCTGGCAGACAGGGAGGGGGGGGTGAATTCACTGAAATGCTATGGCATCATTTAAAATGATCACATCAGGAGGGACCAATTGCAACTCTGACAACTTTACTGTTCTGTTATTCATCGTAAAAATAAAACGTTTTTTTATCATCATTGTTCTTTTATTGTTGTAGGTTAACCTGAAATCATAATAAACAGGCCCTCCACTTTGCATGATAACGTGGCAAAAGCCCTAATTTATAAAAATGAACCATACACAAGTTCAAAACACGGTGCAATTGCATGTTTAAGTACTTAGCAGCACGACGGTGCTGAACATAGCAGATCTAAAAGCTCTCCGTGCATAGCGTGGTCGGCTTTGTGAGCTTGTATAACACTGCAAGATCTGTTATTTTCAGCGTGCGACACCGTCGCCGTGCAAAATATAAATTAGGCTTTGTGGCTTGTGGCCTCGTCTTGTTGTTTTATGTCACTCAACATTCGTGTGCAAAGTAGAATATAATAGAATAATAGCTTACCGTGCGTGCGTTCGGTTCCACTCCAAGTCCACAGCTGTTAGCGTTAGCGGCATAGGTTAGCGGTTGGGAGTTTGAAGAAGAAGATGATGATGATGATGAAGTCAAGCGGATGTGACGTTTTCAAATAGCCTATCTACGTGCGCTTAACGTGCGCTTACGTGCTTACGTCATAAGCCCTGTGGAAATAAGCCTAACATAATACATTAAAATAATGCCCAGGCTATTACAAAAAGAAAATGTATTGTTTATTTATGTCATTTCTGAATTGCGTTATTTGCTCCATATGACATTGATGACGTAATTGCACTGAAAAATTACCATTAAAGGAGTAGTTCACCCCCAAAATGATTGATTACTCACACCATGGAGACTCTAATTCATGTATATATATATATATATATATATATATATATATATATATATATATATATATATATATAATAATTATTATTATTATTACCCATATATATATATATATATATATATATATATATATATATATATATATGGGTAATAATAATTATAATAATTATTATTATTACCCTTATCGCATTCCTAAGTCAATAATTTGATTATAATAAATGTAGGGGTAGGGGACCCAAAGACACTTTGGGTCCCCTACCGGAATCAATGGGGGCTTTAGGCTTTATTGGCTTAGGAATGTGACAAAAAAACAAAAAATACATTTCCATGAATTCACGTCTCCATGGGGTGAGTAATCAATAGAAAAAAAGTCATTTTGGGGGTGAACTACTCCTTTAAGAACCCAAAAGGAATGAGTGTGGTGTAATTAACCCGTTATGACTTGAGCCATACGACCTGGGCCTGATTCTACAAATGCCTTAGTTTTCAAACATTGTCATGCCAAGGTCCCCCAAAATGATGTATTTGAACACCACTTCGAGAGACATGTTATATTTAAAGGTTTGGCTGAGGTGGGATTTCTATATATTTGCTTTATTATTTACTTTATTCCATGTACTCTGATCTTGCCATTTGAAAGCCACTGTACTTAATTAAATGTGAATAAACGTGATGTTGAACAACATTTTTCATTCCAATATGTAGTGTGAAAATAGTTATTGTGACCTTCGGTCGCTGTTTCTCTGAAACCGTGCAGATCTTGTGACATCACTCTGACTCACTGACCAAGATGTAGGACTCCCCTTTTTGCCCTTATGCAGCATGGAGATCCCTGATGTCATCAATATTAAGCCCATATCTGGCAACGCCCATGTATCCATATATGGAAATCCCTGATGTCATCAATATTAAGCCCATATCTGGCAAAGCCCATGGACATATCCATATATGGAGATCCCTGATGTCATCAATATTAAGCCCATATCTGGCAAAGCCCATGGACATATCCATATATGCCATATATGGTGTCATCAATATTAACCCCATATCTGGGAATGCCCATATTGTAGTCATTGTATTTCCATATGACCTAATCAAACACTGAGATCCATACATAAAGACAATAGGGTATTTTACTAGTTTGGTACTTAAAATAAGTACTCAGAGCTAATAGAATTCTTAAAAGTCACACTGTGGATTCAACCTTTGTCTCAGAGGGTAATTTTTCCTTGATTTACATGTAAAATTATTTGATTGAAGATTTAATATCGTGGTAAGAAAAACAAGAAATATTTTCTAAAAACACAAATCATCATCTTGTACAATGTTATCTTGTTTAGAATATTAACATTAAAAACAAGATATAAAAAATCAATAATAATGTATTGCTAGATATAAGGTTGCAAATCTTGCTTAGTTCATTCATTTTTGCAGTGTGTAGAGTAAGTATATATATATTATGTTCTATAGATATAAAACATCCTTCTGTGATACATGTAGAGTAAGTATTTATATATTATGTTACAAACATTGAGACTAAATGCACAGCTGAATGTATCATGTAATCAATTCCCACCAATCCCCAAACCTGTTGTTTTGGGGAGCGCTGGTTTCATTGGCTAATTCTGGTACCGACCCTGCGTGCGCATCTAGTTCTTATCAGTGTAACGTGGACCAGAAACCCGTCTATAGATATAAAACATCCTTCTAGTGATACATGTAGATTAAGTATTTATATATTATGTTCTATAGATATAAAACATCCTTCTAGTGATACATGTAGAGTAAGTATTTACTGTATTATGTTCTATAGATATAAAACATCCTTCTAGTGATACATGTAGAGTAAGTATTTACTGTATTATGTTCTAGATAATATACTTATAGAGTTTTGCCACCAGGGTTTCTGTTATGAAGGTTATTGTTGCCTTATAGAGTTTTGACACCAGGGTTTCTGTTATGAAGGTTATTGTTTCCTTATAGAGTTTTGCCACCAGGGTTTATGTTATGAAGGTTATTGTTGCCTTATAGAGTTTTGCCACCAGGGTTTCTCTACACACCTTGTTGGTCTGCTGACCAGGATGTTGTGACGAGGGCTGGTGTGGTATCTGGCCTACACCGTAATATCATATTTGGAACATTATACACAGGCTCACGCAGTTGAACACCAAAGGTTAAATTCTTTGGGGTTGCATGGGGCTATCCAAGCCATGTGTCTACTGTCTCTTATCTTATTTTAGACCAAACCACAACAGTGACGCAACATTCTTCTGGTTTGATTAGCTTGATCCTTTGTGTAAAGAATCACCACCTGTGGACAGTAAATGAGGACCAAAGAGAAGAAGCCATAAAGACAGTGATTAGGGTGCCAACAGGGCATCTGTTGAGCTTGTCTTATCCTTCTATGAAAACGTTCTAAAATACAGTGGACTATATTGTGTAATATTATACTAACTAAATAACCAAGTAAGTTGGTGAAATGTGGAGATAAGCACACAGTGGTGGCAGGTTGAGTTAATTATAGCTTATCTGTGTCCCTCTGTCCGCCATGTCCTGTGGCATTCAAGAGACCACCTTTGCTGACTGACAATTACTAATGATGTATTCTCTCTAGCATTAATCTTACTGGGTGAATCAACATGATGACATAACTGTAACATTGCTTGTGTTAGGACCATATACAGAACTTCAATATAGCAATAGTTATTTCTTAAGAGTTGACTTAACAGATTAGTCTCCTCTCCTGGGGAGCAGGGGGGCTGCAGGGGGGCTGCACTAAGGTGTTTTAGGGTCCCTCATAGACCAATGGGAGCAGACGGCTGCGGGGTTGAAACCACCCACAGGAGAAAGACGGGAGGTTCCATCTAATGTATAAATGGATGTGTGACACGAATAAAGAGATCTTTGGGAAGCTAGTGGGGAGAGGACCTGGTGGAGGGAGCCGGTGTGGGTGGGTGAGTGGGATCTGGTGGTGTGGACTGAGGGCCTCTGAGCCTCAGAATGCTGTAACTTCTCAACTCTGCCTAAGAAATGTATAGGCCAATTATGTATTTAATACATTAATACTTGACTAGTAACCAGGCCTGACATTTCATCATTTTAGGGGCAAGGCCACCTGGCCTTTGTCACTGGATGGGGACTCTGGGGAGTTAAGATTTCAGAATCTCAACTAAAGACACTGGTGTCTACATGACAAGAAAGAGACACTGGTGTCTACTGTCTACATATTGACCAGAAAGAGACAGAGGAGAAAGTGGTACAGTCAGCTGGGGCATTAAGGCCACTGTGGTCTCAGGTCATGCCATTGGTTTGAGGGGCACAAGGCCAAACTGAGGGGCAACGACGGCCATGGCCTTCATGGCCTCCCTAAAAAATTCCTGCCCTGGTAGTAACCGTTATTGAATAGAATAACAATGTTTATTTGCCATTATGCTGTTTTATTTTGAACGTATTGGTATTGGAACTGGACTTTTGATGTCCATGTTGCTGTAGTCAGGGGAAGAGGGTGATTGGCTAAGGGGAACTGCAGCCAAAAAGACTGAGAACCACTGCTCCAGATCACTATTATCTACAGGTGTCTTTGTTATTAGAGATGAGACCATAATGATGTTTACATATCAGCATTATTGTGACCAAAGAAACTGTGATTTACAATATTATCACAATAATCAAAATACCTCAACATTTGCCAAAAAAACAGCTGATCTACTCAGCTGCGTTGCAGCGCTGTTTTTTTTGTCAAAGAGATTTGTCACTCTGCAGAGTGACAGGTGACAGTAAGTCATGTGACCTCAGGGTAATGTGGTCATGTGATACTTGTAGGGTGAAATTTTCTTTAGGGTGGAACATAAACACACACACGCACGCACACGCACGCACGCACGCACACACACACACACACACAGCCTAACAGCGGTTTCTTCCTGGCAGTGATGACGTGGAACTTCTTACTTCTGCTTTTTGGTTATTCCCCCCCCCCCCCTCTCTCTCTGCACTGAAACTCTACAGCCTCCATTTTGAGAAGTGAACGACGGAGACTCCATCTTAACCAACAGCAGAGCAGTGAGACGATCGACACACACATAAAACATCCTTATGTGATACATGTAGAGTAAGTATTTATATATTATGTGCTATAGATATAAAACATCCTTCTAGATACATGTAGAGTAAGTATTATATATTATGTTCTATAGATATAAAACATCCTTCTAGTGATACATGTAGAGTAAGTATATATATATATATATATATATATATATATATATATATATATATATATATATATATATATATAATGTTTTATAGATATAAAACATCCTTCTAGTGATACATGTAGAGTAAGTATTTATTATGTTCTATAGATAATAAAACATCCTTCTAGTGATACATGTAGAGTAAGTATTTATATATTATGTTCTATAGATATAAAACATCCTTCTATTGATACATGTAGAGTAAGTATTTATATATTATGTTCTATAGATATAAAACATCCTTCTAGTGATACATGTAGAGTAAGTATTTATATATTATGTTCTACACTCTTAAAAATGTTGGGTCAAATGTTCAACCCTTTTGCTGGGTTGACACTGTTGGGTCAAAGGTTGGGTCAGTTTGACCAAACATTGGATTAAAAATACTTAAAATTAGTAAACCATCTGTTGGGCTATGGATGGCCCGCCCACATCATCAGATAAAATGCATTGAGTTCATAACCCAAGTGTTGGTATAGGCTTTTGAATTCGAGTTTACCCAACACATGGTTCACTGCATTGCACCAACTTGGGTTAAAATAGACCCGCCCTCTCTGTCTATCAACACATTGGTTTGTGACTTGCACCACTATTGGGTTAAACTAAGTGGGTGGGCAGTTACCCAGCATGCAACTGTGCTCCCATACAGATCTTTTTTACAAACCTTTCCATTATTTTATGGTTTTAGATAGAGAAAACAACATTGTATTGTAGATGATCGCAGTGGATGTAGCCCAGTCATAATCCCTAATTAAAAAATATATAAAAAAACATAGTTGCTTACAGAAACAGAAACCATGACTAAGATGGTCCAGACTGACACATACAAACATGTTTGCTATACTTTTAAAGTGAAGCACCACATAATCTGTTGTGTTCAAAGTTGTAACATATTGCCATGACTAAATGCATAATTTACTCCACATGCATTGCATTCTTCCTTGAGTAGATTAAGCATGAAAAATGTCATTGAAGAAAATGTTGTAAAAAAAAAAAAAAATGAGTAGATTTAATGTGAATGGGCGTACAATCCCAACAACAAGGTCACTTTTAAGCCATTTTTGGGTGTTAGCTTCCAACCCATCAGCAGCAGTATCACATTAACCCAACAGCAAAGTCACTTTTAACCCATTACTTGGTTGTACAATCCCAACCCAACATGTAGGGTCACAGCCTTAACCCAACCCTGCTGGTTATCAATAACCCATGCTGGGCTGGTCCAAAACAGCGTTACGTGTTGGGTTACCTAAATAACCAACTTGGGTTGTTTTTGACCCAACATTTTTAAGAGTGTATAGATATAAAACATCCTTCTAGTGATACATGTAGAGTAAGTATTTATATTATGTTCTATAGATATAAAATGGTACAAGTCGAGGGCCGGACTGGTTCAATGTTTATTTAAACGTGGGCTTGCAGTGCATTGTGGGACTTGTAGTATTATGGTGGTGTGTGTGTGTAGCAGAGTGACTCACTGCCTCAGCCTGATGGCATCAAAAGTCTAATATTTCCCCCAGTCCACAGGGATTTCCCTTTGGACGGATGGTTAAGATGTTGGACTTTCATGTGGGAGACCTTGGTTCGAATCCCAGGCATCGCATGTTCAATATACCAGTGGGCAGTGGCGTAACAACATTGTGATAGGCCCTGGTGCAGATATTTGTTGTGGGCCCCACAAGCCACCCCACCCACCGCTATAGACACAAGCGCAAGCGACATTTGAAAAAAAAACTTGTCTAAACTTGTCTAATTTGGGCATTTTAGCTTTCATCTCTTCCCGTCTCTCTCTTTCCGTCCTCTTTCGAGAGCCGCTTTTGTGTTTGTTCCTAAACATGATGCTTGCTTAGCCTTGCTAACATTTCTGCCTTTCATCCACAACAACTTACGTCATGTCACTGCGACCTAGGGTTGCCAGCTCCCAGAGATTCAAATAAGGGACACCTTCTGGCCGCCCGCCAAAGGCGGGCAGCCGAAAAAAATTGTGGTTTCGAGGAGGGTCAAAACCCCTGAAATGCATAGAACTGCATGCATTTTGTCACAGAGTCACCAAAGTAGTCTGGGTTTCCAAGGCTACAGAGTCACAGACACTCAGACAGTTATACCTACGGTATAACACAGAATACATTACAAACACAACAGGTCTTACATCTGCATACACTTACTGTAACATCGCATAAGGAAATGGAATGCTTCAACCATACACCGACCAGATATATCTATAATAAACCCATGGCTTTTGATTGATTGATTGAAGAATTTATTAGAAGTTTGCAATAGAAAAAAGTACAGTTTCATGACAGTACAAATCACTGGTACAAGGTCAACTAAAAGGAGATCCTAGAAAGCCGAGGCTTATTTCCACAGGAACCACACTTTAAGTATCTCATATAACATTGAAAGACAGACGGATAGAACATAGTACTTTATCTAGGATAATATCAGTTTCAAAAGCATAACATCAAATACAAAAGGCAGAATACAAAGAAAAGGGGGGGGAGCATGGGGGCTTAGTCTATTTACAAGTCACAGGTAGCTGCTGTCTGAAGGTGACTTTTCATACCAATTTTGAAGGAGGCTAGGGATTTGCTCTCCTTTAGGGCTTGTGGAAGGGCGTTCCACATGTTGATGGTATAGCAGGAGAACGAGTTAGCGCCTTGTTTAGTGTTAAATCTACGCTGATGATGATTAGTGGAGCTGCCTCTGGTGTTATGATCGTGAACATCCTTGACCTTTAAGAAGTAGTTTGTCAGGTACATGGGAATCTTGGAGGTGTAGTGTATCTTGTACACCAGGCCCATTGCAAGATGCTGTACTCTGTCAGCTACTTTGAGCCACCCCACGCTTTCATGGTGATGCTCGGTAAGGTGGGTCAGAGGAGGGAGACCAAGCACAACCCTAATTAGTTTGTTTTGGGCTGTTTGGAGCTTTAGCTTTAAGGCAGCTGGGGCGTCGCGATACCAGACAAGGACTCCGTAATCAATGAGGGGCCCAATAAGAGCACCTCCTAGTGTCTTTCGGGATTTAATATTGATCAGTGGGGCAACTCTTTGCAAGAAGCGAATTCGTTGATTGACTTTATTGATTACCTTGGTGGTCATTTTTTCACTGGATAGGTTAGCCTCCAGGATGCAACCCAGGTAGCAGATGTGGTTTTTTCTTTCTATCACAGTGTCACCTACTTTAATTGTGAAGTTCTCAACTAGGCTAAGTTTCTGACTAGATCCAAAGAGGATACATTCAGTTTTGCCTAGGTGAATTGAGAGTCTGTTGTCATTGAGCCAGGTGCAGATCTTGTTAAGTTCACAGTTAAGGGCCTTTTCAACCTGCAAAATGTCTCTGCCTGAGACTAGGAGAGCCGAGTCATCCGCGAACAGAAACAGATTGCAGTCACAAGCAGATGACATGTCGTTTACGTATATTAAGAACAACAGTGGTCCTAGTATACTCCCTTGAGGTACTCCACAGTTTACTGGGAGGGGGGGGGACAGGGTTCCGTTGACCTCCACCATCTGTTCCCTCCCCACCAAGTAAGAGTGCATCCATCTCACTGCTGTGCTATCAAGACCAATAGCTTTGAGTTTTTCAATCAGAATAGAATGATCGACGGTGTCAAATGCCTTCTGGAGGTCCAGCATGACCATGCCGCAATATTTGCCATCGTGAATTTCACGTTTGATGTAATCATTCAAATAGATGAGGCATGTATCTGTGGAATGGGACTTGGGGCTTGCCATGTAGGCCTACAATAAGACACACATAAGACAGTGTTTCTCAAAGTGGACTCCAGGGACTCTGGGTTCCTTTATGGGGGTCTAAATGGACCCATACAAGTCTGTAACTCTAACAGCATACAAATGGAACCAAATTAATGGACCCGTTATGGTCCATTTGGTTCCATTTGTACACTGTCAGAGTTGAGGGGAGACCTTGAAATGTTAAAGTTTGAGAAACACTGTACTAAGATACACTTCAATTGAGGCATAGGGCGGTTAGGGCCTCACGTTCCCAAACACTGGGTCCCATTTGTGATTCACAGAATTATTTTTTTATTGGTCCTTTAATTTCTGTTTCCTACATTTTGTTTTCATGATTTAGTAATTTTATGAATAACTAAAATACAAATCTAAGAAAATTCCATAAATTAGAAAACAAATAGGCCTATTTAAGAAGTAGTGAAAATAGCCGATCTACAAGCTCACAACACTGCGCATAGCGACACGTTGTGAGCTTGTAGATCTGCTATTTTCACTAGTTTGGGTAGTGGGCAAATATCTTGGAACCACTGGTCTACAATATACTGCTACAGAGAAGGGGGGGACAAGTAATCTGCTTGGAGCTCTTCAACATCAAGAACCCATAGTATTAAAATAGCATTTTGCCACATACAGACACACACAGCTCACCTGCTGCAGATGAGACTCAGCCAAACGAGCTTTGGCTAACAAACCTCACATGCAGGTACTTATTTTCGGTGGAGAAATGTTAGTTGCAACTTTGTTTTGTGTCGCCCGCGCTGGCTCTCCCATTCAACAACGCACAACGTAGCAGCATTCATTTCCAGACAACCTTTTTTTTTCTTTTCTCTTCCTTCATGGGCCCCTGCGAGTCGGCGCCCCGGGTGCGTCGCTCCAGCTGCACACTCCATGTTTACGCCACTGCCAGTGGGCCAGTTCTAATAGTAATTAAATATCATCCCGCGGGCTGAAGATAATTCATTCACAAGCCTGATTTGGCCCCCGGGCTTTGAGTTTGACATGTGTGCACTAGGGAGTTCAAACTTGTGTAGTAGGCCTAGTAGGCACTAGGGAGCGGCTGAAAGCTCTTCGGAGCTGGCCGGGTGTATGTTGTCAGGGGATATCTTCAGAAATAGTGTCAAATCCTGGAATAAATTCCTTACCAAAACATTTCTTCACCAATGTGTTTGTAAAGGTGTCTAGTAACACATCTCACAAAGACTGAAATTCAGTTTCCCTAGGAGAATCCTTGACAGCTGCTGAAAGTTGGAGTCCCATTAAATTCTATACAGGATGAAACACACCAAAATAAATATACTTTAAGTAGCATGTGAGGGGACAAACTAGGGGTTTTTAATGATGCTGAATCCATTGCCTACCACTGCCAGAGTGTGGCTCTGTTTGTTTTGTTGTTGGGGGCTGGCTTTGGGCTACAGTAAATGGTCCTACAGAAATCGCTGGCTTATTGTCTATAAACAGACATAAAAGCAACTTGCACGCATGCCCCCACCCCCTAAAATTGGTAAAATCGTAAAAACATGTTTGTGTTCTAAACACCTTCTAAAATATGTACCCAAGTTGTAAAAAAAACAAAGTTGTCCTTTAATGTAGCTGGGCCACAGACAGACATAAGGACGTTATGGCATGTCATCAATTAATGCCACAGTTTGCTGCTGTAATGTTAAATTATGTAATATCTTTAACTTTGAAGAAATCACTGAAAGGGTAACTTATTATTTCACTGGTTACCATATAGCTGAGGCCAAACTGGTCAAAAATCATCAATTTGGTGCACTTGGTGAAGAGTTTCTGATTTTTGGTATGGTGTTAGGTATGGGTATAAGGTTTTCAAAAACCATCTCAAACAAGTTGGGCTCGCCCCCTAGTGGTCCGTTTGCAATCAATCAAATATTAGATATGTCAGTATATGGTTCAAACCCCAAAATAATTGATGAAAGAGATTTTTCAATGGATTCTGTTACTATTGGGTATGATAAACAACATACAAAAAATTCAGGAAAAAATAACTACCAGAAAGGCACCATTTTCAAGATGGCTTCCACGATGGCTGCTGGGAGCTGAAAATGCCTATAAACTGGGTTTTAATGTGTAAAAATTAATAATAAATCTGCACTTGGTGAAGAGTTTTAGATTTTTGGTATGGTGTTAGGTATGGGTAAAAGGTTTTCAAAAACCTTCGCAAACTAGTTGGGCTCGCCCCCTAGTGGTCTTTTTGCAATGAATTCAATAGTAGATATGTCAGTACATGGTTGAAACCCCAAATAATTGATAAAAGAGATTTATCAATGGATTCTATTACTATTGGGTATGATAAACAACATACTAAAAGTTTAGGAAAAAATAACTACCGGAAAGGCATCATTTTCAAGATGGCGTCCGCGATGGCTGCCAGGAGCTAAAAATGTCTATTTAATGTGTAAAAATTCATATAAAATATGCACTTGGTAACTAGCTTTTACATTTTGGCATGGTGTTAGGTATGGGTATAAGGTTTTCAAAAACTATCGCAAACAAGTTGGGCTCACCCCCTAGTGGTCTAAAATACACTGACATATCTAATATCTGATTAATTGCAAACAGACCACTAGGGGGCGAGCCCAACTTGTTTGCAATGGTTTTTGAAAACCTTATACCCATACCTAACACCATCCCAAAATTCAAAAACTCTTCACCAAGTGCATATTTCTAATGATTTTTTACACTTTAAAACCCAGTTCATAGGCATTTTAAGCTCCTGGCAGCCATCGTGGACACCATCTTGAAAATGGTGCCTTTCCGGTAGTTCTTTTTTTTCTAAACTTTTAGTATGTTGTTTATCATACCCAATAGTAACAGAATCCATTTATTAATTATTTGGTTTTTGAAAACGCCGGAAATGCCTTTCCGGTAGTTCTTTTTCTCCTGAATTTTTAGTATGTTGTTTATCATACCCAATAGTAACAGAATCCATTGAAGAATCTCTTTAATCAATTATTTGGGGTTTGAACCATATACTGACGTATCTAATATTTGATTCATTGCAAACAGACCACTAGGGGGCGAGCCCAACTTGTTTGCGATGGTTTTTGAAAACCTTGTACCCATACCTAACACCATACCAACAATCAAAAACTCTTCACCAAGTGCAGATTTATTATGAATTTTTACACATTAAAACCCAGTTTATAGTCATATTCAGCTCCCGGCAGCCATCGTAGAAGCCATCTTGAAAATGGTGCCTTTCCGGTAGTTATTTTCTCCTGAATTTTTAGTATGTTGTTTATCATACCCAATTAGGGATGTTAATCGACGCATTATTGGCGAATCGACGCGTCGCGGCCGAAAATCGACGCGCCGATCGACTTTTTTCACTTTTTTTTTTCGCTAAGCAGCAGCTGAGAGGAGAGCACAACGGCGCATTACTTAAAGCAACACAACGTATGCAGCTGCACCCATCAGAACTTGCATCAAAGCCCTATATAATAGCATGGAGTCTGTTCTTTAGAGACTAGAAGCGGAGTTACAACGTCCATGGAACGTAGTGGGGGCGCTCAGGCTAGCGCACCCCAGGCTAGTGTATCAAACGTGGAGCAGTGTCTGACTCGCTCTCTCCCCGACCGAGTCAACGGGTGTGTCGCATTAACGTGTATTTTGCGATCATCGCACACGACGGCGATGCTGCCATTAACAAGCGAGCTTTCGTGTTAAGCAAAGAAGCATGCATGCGGAGGCAGGAGGTAAACAAAAGCATCCAGTCCATAGAGTTGATACAGTCAGGCAAGTCAACGCGCACTGCTATGACGCGCACATCAGCCCCGGTCCAGCAGTGTTTCTCAACCAGTAGTCCGCGGACATGCACAACACATGCAGGCATGCACTCGTCTCCAACACAGACACAGACACACACACACACACACACACACACACACACACACACACACACACACATGGTCCTCTCACATATGGAAAACATTAACGCTTATAACGTTTTTGAACGATTAAAACCTTTTTTGGGGGAAAAACTTTTGAAAAATAAAAAAATATAGCCTATATATTTTTCGATTTTTCGACTCGTACTTTCTGAGTCGCGGTGAGCGTGCGTCGATCGACGCGTCGATTTCCGATTTTTTTTCACATCCCTATACCCAATAGTAACAGAATCCATTGAATAATCTCTTTAATCAATTATTTGGGGTTTGAACCATATACTGACGTATCTAATATTTGATTCATTGCAAACAGACCACTAGGGGGCGAGCCCAACTTGTTTGCGATGGTTTTTGAAAACCTCATACCCATACCAAAAATCAGAAACTCTTCACCAAGTGCACCAAATTGATGATTTTTGACCAGTTTGGCCTCAGCTAATATCCTACTGAAGCTTTTTGCTGTAGTTACCACATTTTAGTCAGCCTACAATGAATGTGCTGCCCACCAGTACCTTGTCTCTCTTGAAATGTGCTCTTTATTGGTGAAGAGACTAATTCTCAAAGATTCGCATTCGTTCACCACATCGTTGTTGGTCTCTTAGTTATGGGCTAGCCCATGTATGTTATCTTCATTGTTTATATAGCAGTCAAGTTTGTGGCAGTTCACCCTTCCACTGAGGCTTCATTTAACAACCTTTAAGTTATCTGTTCCCCATACGTTTTAAACTTTACAATTATTTCACCACATGGGTTAAAGTCACTCTTTATTAAGTTACAGGGAAATGTATTTGTTTGTACTGATTGATTGATTGATTGATTGATTGATTGATTGATGGTAGACTCCATGGTAGGGAGCCTGTTAAGCACACATTTGCTCAATCAGAACGTGTGCAGAACCATTACCAACTGGGGGTTAATGTGAATTGAGTTTAACTATATTTATTATTTATTAGTTGAGTAATGTGACTTTATATGTGTTTATGTATTGTATGAATTGTATTGTCATGGACTTGACATGGAAACATATTGTCTCTGGACATGGACAAGTTGTATACTGGTTCATAGGTAAATGGTGGATGCCATTTAAGATTGGTACGGTCCGGGGGAGGGGCTTAGACTATTTAAGGGGACCTGCCACCTGTGCTGAGGCAGTCAAAGTAGGACTGTGGAGCTGAAGAGACCCAATGCCAATCTGACCAGGCTGTTGTAAATAGTTTTCAGTTTGTGCTGTATTTAGTGATACTGGGACACTGAATGGTGAATAAATCACTTGCTGTTTTTGCAAAGAAGGACTCTGTCTTGCTATTTTCCTTTTTGAGTAGTTTTCAAGTATTTGAGGTTTAAATTCAAGTGCCTTTTTGGCCAAACACTATATTTGGACTAGGGGAGACCCTGAATAGTCGATCAAAACATTTTTTTTAGAGGGGGGGGGGGGGGGGGGGCTGTTGGGGGTGCTTAATGTCCAATGATTTAACATATACTTTGGTTTCTCGCAATAAAACATGCATAGCCTACTGGCTGCTTTCAATCAATCAATGAGGCACAGCCCTGTCTGTGTGTGTGTGTGCGTTTGTAGACTCCACAGAACCTGCACTGCACAGCTGTGCTGTGTTAACAACTCAATCAGGCTCCGTCACTTTAAACAAGTAGAGGACAAAACTAAAGTAAGGATGCAGGATCTGGCTATGACCTACCACTTCACAACGAGCAACATGTCAGATCACTTGATAAGAGTAAGTTGGCTTAAGTCCCTTAGTTATGTAATGTCCATACTCCCTTTCTTATTAAACAGGCAAAAGCGACGCGAAGCGGACACTCACGTTTTGAGCTTGCAGATCGGCAATAAACCTATGCCATCAACACGTAACAGCACTAGAGTTGTGTTTTAAAGGGCCTACACCATGCTTTTAAAACTATATTTTTTGTATAAATATATGCTCAAAATTGAGTCTTAGACAGGTTTTAACCCTCAAAAAACATTCTGACCATTATTTTTGTTTGTTCTAGCTCTACTATAATGAGGCTCTCCAGCTGCAATACCAAAACGGCCTCTGTTTGCTCAGGGGCGCATCTAGTGGGGTTTTTCCAGAAAAAAAAAAGTTTTTTGAAAAAAAAAAGTTTTTTGAAAAAAAAGTTTTTTGAAAAAAAAAAGTTTTTGAAAAAAAAAGTTTTTTGAAAAAAAAGTTTTGAAAAAAAATTTTTTTTAAAAAAATTTTTTTGAAATTGAAAAAGTTTTTGAAAAAAAAAGTTTTTTGAAAAAAAAAGTTTTTTGAAAAAAAAGTTTTTTGAAAAAAAAATGTTTTGAAAAAAAAAGTTTTTGAAAAAAAAAGTTTTTAAAAATTTTTTTTTTTGACTGCATTGCATTTTTTTTGAAAAAAAAACGTTTTGAAAAAAAAAAATTGATTTTTTTTTTTTTCCAATCGCTCTCTCTCTGTCAGCGCATAGTCTCGTGGATATGCATGCATGTTACACAGATATTGGTGTCGGTCAGAGCCTACATAAATGTGTGACCGGCAACCGCATCGCCTATACAGTAGTTGCATGGCTGTTACACACAGACATCGGAGTCCGGGGCTTTAGTGAATAAACTTTACACCTGCTATAGGCCTACTTATTTTAGTATTTTGTTATTTTAATTCGCCTTATATTAGTTAGTTACTTTATTTAGTTTAGAGATATTATTTAGTTGTTGTTATTGCTGTATTTATTCTGATTACTATTCTTATAAATCCATGATAATAAACCTTGGCTTAAATAATGAATGAGTTATCTATTGAAACAAAAGTCAAGAAGACATGCTATTTAAATGAGTGTTTCACCTCTGTTGTTTATACGCCATTGTAAAAGAAAGGGGTAAAAAAAATAAAAACGTTCGACTAATATTCGACTATCAACACAATGACTAAATCATAGTCGACTGTACAAATCCTTAGTCGGGGACAGCCCTAATCTGGACAGATGACAGGAAGAAGCAGTAGCCGTCGTACATTGTGTTGTTTTGGTCATTTGTTTGTGGGACGGTATTTTAATGACTTCACACATTTACAACATTTACGTTACCACTTATTTTATGTTAATGGACAAATCAGTGGCAGTAATGAAACGCCTGCGTTCCAGAGACTACAGTGGCAGTGACCGAGAGGCAATATATCGAAAATAATCTGGTATATAAAAGTAGTACAACGTGGTTATGAATAAAAAATTAGTAGCCTATGGTATACTTGTTGCAAGTTCGTTAGGAAAAGCTATATATTAAGATAATGTTAGTCTTTTGGGGGCAAGAAATGTCAGCTTTGTGGAATGTTTTCTACCTGGTCATGTTTGGCCACGTTTGTCTTTTGCAATCCTCCCAATGTCAGGCCACGGAGCACTAGTATGTGAACGTGGCCCAGGTGGATATTTCATATGTTTTGGATGAAAATCAAGCATCCAAATCAAATCACCCATCCATCCATAACAGTTCCAACGGAGACTTCCAGAGTTCCCTATCCTGAGCAACTTCCTCCACTCCCTCAGGGAGTATACTGAGGCGTTCCCAGGCCAGTTTGGAGATATAATCCTTCCATCTGGTCTGTGGTCTGCCACGGGGTCTCCTCCCAGTGGGACGTGCATCGAGGACCTTCCTAGGAAGGCGCTCGGGGGGCATCCGTACTAGGTTCCCCAACCACCTAAGCTGACTCCTTTCCAAATGAACTCTTTTACTGCTTCGGACATTCCTGTTCGCCCCAATTTTGAACCAAGCGCGCTGCCAATACGGCTCGTTCTTTTTACCTTTTCTGATGACTGTAAGCTGATGAGGGGTCGCGCCGCCGTGTACAGTAAAAACATCTCCCGTAACGCTGCTCTCAAAAATCCACCGCACGTTAGCAATAATGTAGTCCCAAATCACTTCCTGGCTGTTTTCTGTGGATCTGATCTAGAAAATGCATTTCTATGCTCTGAATGTATGGCAATCGGAGCGGCCCAATTCACATTAATTCTTGCATAAGGCTGCTCTCTGCCGCCAGTATGGCTAAAGTACACATATGAGCTTCCATTGTAAAATGAATTAGTTTGGAAATTATCAATAGATAATTTGCTATAACATCGCAAAGGTAAGCTGCTTTTTGCTGGCACCAGCCCCAATAAATAAATACCTAAATCTGGCAGTAGAACTGTTAAATCATATGAAATAAAATCAAAGGGGCAGCCTATTTCAAAGATAGTAACATTTGTTTTCTAATTTAATTAATAAACCCAATATTTGGAATATCTTGCAGTGAATTGACATGTGTGTCATAAGCCATGTTTCCATAAACATATTCGAATTAGGGAAGCGAATTATCAGAAATGCGTATTAAGACAAAGCGAATTTAGCCTGTTTCCAATTGGAAGCGATCCCAGGCTACACACACACAGACTGACTGTGACAACACAGGTACACAATTAGCTCAACTGTCACTGTTGTTGTCTCACACACACACACACACACACACACACACACACACACACACACACACACACACACACACACACACACACACACACACACACACACACACACACACACACACACACACAAACAAACAAACAAACACACAGACTGTGACAACACCGGTACACAATTAGCTCAAATGTCACTGTTGTTGTCATTTGTCACCAGAACCATTTGAAGAATAAGAAGCGAGAAAGACATCAAGATGGGGAACGAACTCTCACACCGACCCCGACCCAGGGTATGTTTATTTATAAACCCAAATAAATGAAGACTAACTGATTCCAAAATGACTGTCCATGGGGTCTGTTATGCAGAAATGCCCCTGTTGTCCAGTTTCCCCTGCAGAACCCAGCAGCCCCAAAATGTGGTAGCTACAGCAAAAAGCTTCAGTAGGATATGGTAACCAGTGAAATAGTAAGCTTTTACACTATTTGTTGCGATCAAAAGTGTTGTTTTTTCCGAAGGCATGGATCTTTTTGTAGTAACTAGTAACACACATCATGCAAAAAGAAATCACTTTTGACCACAACAAATAGTGTAAAAGTGATAGGCTTATGGACTCGCCTCTGGTATGAGAGCTGCTGGGTTCTGCTGGGGAAACTGGACAACAGGAGCATTTCTGCCTAATAGACCCCATGGACAGTCGTTTGGGATCAATATCAATAAGTAGAACAAATTGCCTGGTTATTTAGTGTGGAGTTGTCCTTTAAATAAACATTCACTGTAAGTACAAAGACTGTAGGCATTAGAATTTTTTCCTGAGTTCAAAGAGGTCACTTGTTTTAATGCACATTAACATTTGCTGTGGACTCACACGCACCACGCGCACACAAGCAACTCAAAATAATCTGTCATTGTTACAGTTGTTGCACTGAAACAAACAATAATACCTGCTACTCATTTCTACAGAACCCGTCTGTGAAAATATTGGTCACCAACAGGGTGGAACTTGTCGAGTGGCTGAGCAACGATCTCCACATACTGCAGCATGCTAATGCTGATGGAATTATTAATCAAAGAGTTTATCGAAGACTGATGAAAACAGCACAGCCAGAAGATGCCTGCATTGAACTTATCGATGTAATGATAAGTGGAGGAGAGAGAACATCAGCTCAGTTCCTTAAACTTCTCAGAAAACAAGAGATTCTCGACACGTATCCACAACTCAAGGAATGGAATTCTTCTTCTGCGCTGCCAGGTAAAAGAAATAAGATAAAAAAGGGCTGATTCTTTGTGCCAGGTGCAATGGGTACTGTGTTTAGCTGCATAATTCGTTGAAGGTATGAAAAGTTTAGATTGTATATCTGTCAGTTATGACATTTCCATCTTATTTGGTCAGCTAATTAGCATACATTTTAGGCCCAACCCTACCCTAAATGTCAGGTCGGGTTCGGGCAGAATTTGAGAACTCTAGCAGAGACTGACAGTCCTAACAATGAGAGTAGTAGATGAGAAGTGGAAAGTAAATAACAATAAAATAAATAGTATTACGAATAATACTAATAATAACAATAATAACAACAGCCCTGCGGCTGTAACGGCAACATTACACACAGAGACAATAATAAAATGAAAATGAGAACACTGCAATGAAGGCGTTCTCTTCTCTCTTCCACAGGATCACCTGAACCAAAGTTCAAAGACAGCTTTTCTGTTCCAGGTACAGACCACTCTCTATTCATAAGATATAATGCATAATTCCATAGGCTATACACATTTTTCTCTCAACTTACATCTTATTTATTATAGTATGTTGTCATTTGTTTTGTGAAGACAGATAATAGCCTAATCTTTAAAGTGTTTTGTATCTCATTCCAGGTTTGGGGTTAATTAAACTTAACCCATTGACAGCCAGATATTCATTAAAAGGATCCCTGGCTAATACAATTTAAGTGTCCCCTATAACTACAATGTAAAATTAAAAATACCTTAAATATATACTTATTCCAGAAGCTAATCTTTCACTCAATAGACCGTTTTCCTGAGCGCTTCCCTCTCAGAGCGCCGCCACCATTGCTGCGATGTAAATTTATATCAAATATCTAAATACTGAATGAAGCAAATTAAAAACTGTCCATGGTGGTCACAAAAGCCTGATTACACGATAAAAATGACGAAAAGTTTTTTTGAAAGTGGAATATCCCTTTAAGTAAATGTAGGCTACTAGTTTACACAACAGTTTACACCGCGGCAATGCCGGTCGGTGCCTCTACAGGGTGTAGCTCAGGACATCGGTCTATAGGAGCAATGCCTGTCACAAGTTCATGATGTCACACACACACACACACACACACACACACACACACACACACACACACACACACACACACACACACACACACACACTAGCAGAGAGAAAACAAGTCAGTTGTGTCTTCCTAATATGAGTGCAGTAAAATAAGCTTTTTTTTTAAGTCATATAAAAGTCTGTCTTTCCTGCTGCAGATGAACTGTTTGTATATACAGTTACAGTGATAACCTTGTTAACCCACATCTAATCAATTAACTATTAGTATAATTACTGTCAGTTGAAACTGTGTTTCTTATACAAGTCTTTTGTCTTTTCTGACACGACAATGTGTGTAAAATTAGACCAGGATGGAGCTACAGGAGCTGAGCCACCAAGTTCCATTTCAACGTCTACAAGGGGAGGAGTCTCTAAGGATGGAGGTGAGCTGTCAATAAATAATAAAATAGACAGATTGAAATGATTAATTATTTATTTTGATGTTGTTAGAGCTCTAGTAGGACCCCAAGTCTAAAGTCTAAAGATGTTTAAGAATTGTTTTGTTCATTACAGATTTCAACATATCTGGGCATCCCATCATTTTCTATGAAGAACTGCTTCAAGAAGAGATGGAAAACACATTTCTATGTGTAAAATTGGACAATGAGCCTAAGATGAAGCTTGAAGACGTCTATGTCCCTATCTACAACATAAACACCAGTATCACAAACATGCTCAAACATCATGAGGTCAGACAGATGGAGATGAATCAGGCAGTACAGGGAAAACCAATCGAAATGAGTGAACTATTTAATTCTGGAATAAATGAAAGAACAGTGCTGACTGTTGGTGTCGCAGGAATTGGAAAAACATTCCTCATACACAAATTTATTCGTGACTGGACCCTGAAATGTTTTCCCCAAGACCCCCATCTCTTGTTCCCATTGAGCTTCCGCCAGTTAAATCTTCTTGAGGGAAAAAGCTTTAGTTTGTCAGAGCTAATTCACGAATGCATCGTGGACACCCGCTGCATTGAGAAAGGCGTTCTTGATGACATCTTCACCAAAATGCAGAAGTCAAGAGTCTACAAGAAAAGTCCCTTCAAAGTGATGTTTGTCTTTGATGGGCTCGATGAAAATCGGCTGCCGTTACGTTTCCCTAAAGGTCCCTCAGGCCAAGTCACCATGTGGGAAGTCACCAAATCCTTCCCTGTGGAGGAGCTGCTGGTAAACCTCCTCACGGGGAAACTGCTTCCCTCTGCTCACATCTGGATGACCTCACGGCCTGCAGCAGTCGATCAGATCCCTGAGGACGTTGTTGACAAGATGACAGAAGTGCGAGGGTTCGTCACAGATGTCCAGAAGATGGAGTACTTCAAGAAGAAGTTCATGATCTTCGGTGATGACGAGGACCAGGCCAGCTCAAAGGCCAACTTGATCATGTCACACATCAAGAAATCAAAGACCCTCTCCACCATGTGTGAAATTCCTGTCTTCTGTTGGATCTTTGCTTTTGTTGTGCAGCACAGAACAATGACAGACAAGCTGCCTGAGACCCTGGTTGAGATGTACAGTCAATTCCTGACGGCTCAGACAAGGCAGAAGGAGAAGAAGTATGGTGCATCAGGTGAGACAAATAAAGAGAAGCTCATGCAGGCAGAAGCTAAAGTTCTTCTGAAGCTGGGCAAACTGGCGTTCGACCAACTGGTCAAAAATAACATCCTGTTCTACCAGAAAGATCTGGAAGACTGTGGTCTTGATTTGAGTGACGTGCTGAAATCAGGCACTTGCACAGGGTTCTTCAGAGCAGACGGTGCTTGTTTCCAAGAAACTAATTACTGCTTTGTTCACCTGAGCATCCAGGAGTTTCTGGCTGCAGTCTACCTGTACCACTGTTTCACACAGAGGAAGATGGATGTACTGGCAACATTCCTGAAAGGCAGCAGTTCAGACAGTGACAGTTCAGACAGTTTCAAGTCCCTCTCTGGCTTCCTGAAGGCTGCTATGGTCAAAACCCAGCAGAGTGAGAGTGGTCACCTGGACCTCTTTGTTCGCTTCCTTCATGGTCTCGCATTGGAGTCCAACCAGAGTCTGTTAGGGGGCTTATTGGGTCAGATACATAACAGTCCAGAGGAAATCCAGAAAGCCATAGACAACCTGAAGAAGATGAAGGCTAAAGACATCTCTCCTGACAGATGTATCAACATCTTCCAATGTTTGATGGAGATGAAGGACCCCTCATTAAGTCAGGGGATCCAGCAGTACCTGGAGTCAGAGAACAGACCAGGGAAGGAACTCTCTGAGACGCAGTGTTCCGCTCTGGCCTCCATGCTGCAGATGTCAGAGGAGGTTCTGGAGGAGTTGGACGTGGACAAATACAACACATCATGTCTGGGCCGACAGAGACTGGTCCCAGCTGTGAGGAACGTCAGGAAGGCTTGGTTAGTTGTCTTGTTGTTTTGTTTGTGGTTGCCGTGTCAGAATACAAAACATCATTTTACATAATCCTTTGCTATACACCACATAATGTCAAACTCAAGGCCCGGGGGCCAAATCAGGCACATGAATGAATTATCTTTGGCCCGTGGGATGATATTTAATTACTATTAGCATGCACCACCATAATACTACAAGTCCCACAATGCACTGCGAGTGCTTATCGAGGGACATTACTTATAGAGCCATAAGAAAATATTGCAAATGATTTTGTTTTACTTTCATTTAATGATTAATGTTAGTGCAATAATATAGGCTGTCCAGGACAGGTTCAATACGTTTTAAATAAACATCGAATACATTTTTTTAAAGTTTTGGCCCCCCATGTATTTGAGTTTGACATCCCTGCTATACACTATGCGTGTGTGTGTGTGTGTGTGTGTGTGTGTGTGCGCGCGCGTGTTTGTGTTTGTGTTTGTGTTTGAGAGAGAGAGAGAGAGAGAGAGAGAGAGAGAGAGAGAGAGAGACTCAAGCAGTGTGCCTGTGAATGCCTGGGTGATGTGCATGCTTACTAGTACCCCTAGCACAGTGGTTGTCAACCTGTGGGTCGGGGCCTCCGGGGGGTCCACACATGATTTTGGGGGGTCCTCAGATGACAGTAAAGTGACAATTTAAGGACCTTTGAGACCTTTTTAATACCAAAAAATAACAATTACTGTATCAAAAGTAATCAACAAACTACAGAATAAAAACTGGCCAAACATTGGCAAATAATATAAGAACAAGAAAATAGCAGATCTACAAGCTTGTAGATCTGATATCAAATATGGCTATATTGGGGGGTCTCCAGTCATTATTTTGGTCCCCAGTTCAAATATGGTTATTTTGGGGGGTCTCCGCCAATGATTATTTTGTGGGGTCGCCAGTTCAAATATGGTTATTTCGGGTTTTCACTGCCTGAAAAGGTTGAGATCCACTGCCCTAGCATGCAGTTTTGTTGTTGGTACTTAAAGAAACATTAGCTGCAAGGGCGATCTCTATTCTCGTCCCCGTCCCCACACATCGGGGGCGCAGGTTAGCATTTCACCAGGTTAACTTTCACCAGCGTTGGCAGATTCACATTTCACCAGCGTTAGTTTTACTGAGGTTAGGTTTAGGGTTTATAGTCCAGTCATTTTAGGCCAAAATTTGTCCAAACCTGGAACAAATTGCAATAGTAGCAAACTCAACTGATTCTGTATCCTCATTATGTCCTTAGTGAGGGAAAAAAAGTCCCAAGAAATCCCACCGGGGCAAAGTTTTGAAAACGACCTATCTACCTTCACTTACTATACACTACAATATAAAGGAAAAAATGACTGAGAAGAAATCTGCTTTAAGTGGGATGTGAGGGGTCTAACTAGGGGTTTGTCATCATGCTGAATCCATTGCAGGCATTTGTTTTGCACAAAAAACATTCTGTGGGCTAGAAATGGCCTTAGAAAACAATACACGTATGGGTGCGTTTTCATGTTAGTCGGAGGCCTTAGGGTTTTTTTTTTCTCGTGCTAATCAGTCTAAAAGTTCAAAATTTTGCACAGATGTAGCTCAGGGCATGCTCTAATGATTTAGCTAGGGCGCCCGAGTCTGCGACCTTCGGGGTCGCCACAGCACCAACAAAACTCTGAAAAGTGATGACTCATCACTTTTCATCACTAAAGTCGATGGGAGCCCAACTTGATTTGGCCGCTGTGGCGACCCCGAATGTTGCAGACTCGGGCGCCCTAGCTAAATCATTAGAGCATGCCCTGAACTACATCTGTGCAAAATTTTGAACTTTTAGACTGATTAGCACGAGAAAAAAAAAAACCCTAAGGCCTCCGACTAACATGAAAACGCACCCATACGTGTATTGTTTTCTAAGGCCATTTCTAGCCCACAGAATGTTTTTTGTGCAAAACAAATGCCTGCAATGGATTCAGCATGATGACAAACCCCTAGTTAGACCCCTCACATCCCACTTAAAGCAGATTTTTTTTCAGTCATTTTTTCCTTTATATTGTAGTGTATAGTAAGTGAAGGTAGATAGGTCGTTTTCAAAACTTTGCCCCGGTGGGATTTCTTGGGACTTTTTTTCCCTCACTAAGGACATAATGAGGATACAGAATCAGTTGAGTTTGCTACTATTGCAATTTGTTCCGGGTCTAACCCTAAAATGACTGGACTATTAGGTGCTACCTGGCGGTGCTCCGTCCTCCCGTCCCGTGGGGAGGAGACGGGGACGTGATTCTCCCTTGGGGAATCACGTCCTCGTCTCCAGGTGCTACCTGATGGCACTCCATCCCCACCGTTGGGACGCGTCTCCGGGACTGGGACGCCAAAAGAGATGGCCCTCCCTCAACATTAGACAGCAGTTAACCTCAACACACCGTCTCTCCAAACAGTGATGTTAGCCTGGTCCCAGCCAGAGTAATGAGAGGTCATTTCACCTCTTTGCTGTCTGTGCTTGTTTTCATGGAATAATTACAACAAGCCAGCCTATAACAACATAGTGATGAAAACATAACCTGAGTTTTAGAATAGTGTATAGTTTTTGATTTTTTCAGTGTCGTGGCACACACACACACACACACACACACACACACACACACACACACACACACACACACACACACACACACACACACACACACACACACACACACTAAAACTGTAGTTGCTTTTGTTTTCTTCCACCTGACAGGCATTCTATTATCCTTGGCAGTGAAAAGTTTTTTTTTTCTTTTTCTTTTTTTTTTAATCATATCTGATTTTTTGATTTTACATTTAATCTGTATTTACAGGCTTGTTGGCATTGACCTCAAAGAGACACACTGTGAAGCTGTGGCTTCTGCTCTCAGCTCTGATCCTTCACATTTAAAAGAACTGGACCTCAGTTACAACAACCTGGGGAAGGAAGATTCACTGGAGCAGCTGTGTGCTGGACTGAAGAGTCCACATTGTTGTCTGGAGATTCTCAGGTCAGATTCATTTAACAGTTATTTTGTTTTTATACAGTTCTGTTTTATTATGTGAATAATGATGAAGTACACTGATCAGTTTGTAAAGCCATGTTTATATACAATGCCTTTTTATTATGCAAACCGGCACATCCTGTCCGTCAGTCAGTCTGCCCGTCCGTCCGCCCGTAACGCCTCAGTGTCTAATAGCTTCAACAGTCATCAATTACCTTCCAAGTTGGAACAACACATAGATCTCCATATATGGAGCTGACTGGATCATCACATGGATCTCCATATATGGAGCTGACCAACACTAACATCATCATCTCTACATCATCCCTATCTCCATAAATGGCTACTCTTTTCTGACATCACCAGTATGACTCGACCAGCTCAGAGGAAGGGTATAAAGAGATCACACTCTGCTATGACAGATTCAACCAGTCTAACCAGTGTTGCTGCTGCGACACGAGTCACAATTGAAAATGAATTCTGTCCTTTAATGCCCATGTGGAGATCCATGATGTCATCAATATTAAGCCCATAGCTTGGAATGCCCATATATGGACATATTGTGTGAGTCTCATGCGGTCTATCACGTCAGACATCCATATTTGGGAAAATATTTTGTCCAACTTAACTCACTTAGCGCCGGTCAACTTTTGGATTGACTAGCTCATTATGGACGTCCCTGCTGATCGACTTTAATCGACTTTTATATAAAAGCATTGTTTAAGCTTTTATTTGGGTTAATAGACGGAGCGAAACGGTTAGCTTACCTTCAGCTGGTAACAACACGAGACCGTGAAAAAAAAAGGATACGATTATGACCGCTTGTCACCGCTAAACCAGGCCTTCCTGTTTACATTAGCTTCTGCTAGCCGTTAGGTTAGGCTCAATGCAAACCATCTTCAGCTTCATTTTTTGATTTTGATTCGGAAACCTTCTGTGTGGCGTCTGTATACGTTCCGCTGCCCATACCGATGGTGGTTTTAGACGATCAAGCACGAATTGAACAGGATTGAGCACAGATAGCGGGCCGCGGAGCTCCCATTGTGAGTCAATGGAGCAACGTCACTTTCCCATCCTTTATTCATGGTTTTAAGATGGCTTCTTCTAAGGGGTTTAGTGTTACGATGGCGCACTCTAGTGGTCTTTTTGTGGTGGTATATCATCATGGCTTTGAAAACAATGAAATTATACCCTATCATGATGATAAAATATAGCTATTTCCTGGCGTTATTAGCGCACATTCATATTTTAAGTTGGCTGGCAATGGGTTTAAACAACCTACTGCAACTCAAATCACTCTTGCAAATGAATTCTGTCCTGTGCTAATTCTGTCCTGCTTTTAGGGCGTCTTACTGGTTATCAATAATAATTATTAATATCTGATGTTTGATTCTTTATTTAGACTGACTAACTGCTGGTTGTCAGAGAGATCCTGTGAAGTTCTGGCCTCAGCTCTAAGATCTAATCCATCCCTCCATCTCAAAGAACTAGACCTGCGCTTCAACGTCCTAAACGACTCAGCACTGCAGCTCTTCTCTGGACTGAAGACTCTCCAGTGAGTAGAATGAACTGTGTCCATGTTTGTTGCTTCACTGTTTCTATTAGAATGTACCTTTTGCATGTGCTGTGTAGATGGGCTGGGTAGATCTTTGTGCCCATACATGGTGTTCCATCCATGCGAACCCACACTGTTTCGTAGGGAACAGTATTCCTAGGTGATATTATTTTATCAAAACAATACTTCAGCTCTGAGCTCTGATTTGAGTCTATTTTAACTTTTAATTTGTATTTCAATTCAACTCAAGCATTGATTTCATGTTTCTTTCATCACTCAGTAAACAGGTTTCTCTCTTTTGTTTTGCAACAATGAAAAGTAATCAAATGTAACATACTGTTGACCGTTGACTCAAAAGACACCAAAATAATCTCCAAAAAGCATAACATTTGGCACAGATGTCCCTTTGGTCATCCTAAAACATCCTAGAAGGGGTTCCCAAAAAGATCTTAAACAGGAAGTGAATTAATGACAATATTGAAAATGGCCATCAGTTTTGGCTGTTGACTCAAAAACCTATAGAATCTCATAGAGGCCAAACACTTTGGCACATGTGTCCCTTGGGTCATCCTAAGACATCCTAGAAGGGGTGCCCAAAGGAATCTGAAACAGGAGTGAGGAGTTATTGAAAACATTGAAAAATGGCCGCCTACAGTATTGACAGTTGACTCAAAAGAATCCTAGAATGGGTGCACAAAATAACCCTAACCCTTTTGAAATGTAGAATAATTAAATTAGCTGATTTAGGAGTGTTGACCACTGTGGTGCATCGGTAAAAATGCAGAGAGGGTTCTTCTTCTCTTTAAGTGATTATATTTTTTTTTTTAAAGAAAAAAAAGTTACAAAAGGGTGCTTAAATGCAGTCCCAAGTTGTAAATAAAAGAAATTAAAGTATCTTCTGTGAGGTTATCCAAAAACACAGGAAACCAGGGAATATTGTCCAAACAGTCAGAAAACAGCTCCTCACTCTCTAAGGTGCCGGCTACACGGAGCTGGATATTTCATATATCCCGGTTTTTCAGATATCCACATAGAAAAATATCTAGGTCCACACGACAAAGATATCTAGGTCTAACAAGCACACACACAGTAAAGTCTTCAGAGATATCCGGGTTCCCTGTCTACACAGATCTCTCCACTTATTTATCCGGTTTCAAAAATATCCAGCTTCGCAGCCGAAATATCCATCTCCGAATAGCCGGCACCTGAATGCTGCAGACAAAACTGAACTGAACTAGCAACCCCCACTCTCCTGGACACACCTGGCCCCGCAATTAACTGCCAGTCCCTCTCTCTAGGCTGAAACACTAATTATCAGTTATCAATTATCAATATAGTAATTCAAATAGAATGTCCTTCATAACACCTTTCCCTATGTAAAGTGTAAAGATCACTGAGGTCGTCTGTTTATTTAATCCCGTGCGAATCGACCATATCTATAATCACAGGGGACGTGGGGTAAATCATAATAATCACTTCACAGACAACCTCTGATAAAACTAATCCATTGCGAATCAGCATCTCCGTAATCCGGGGTGAATTCACCTTTTTCTTTCTTTTTTTTAAGCAATTGGGTTTCGTTTTTTTCAGCATTAGCGGCAGACAGGCGGACGGAGGAACCACGCCCCACACGCTAAGTGTAGGGCTATTTATTAATGAGTGAGACATGTCCATCAGCTGCTGTTGAACTGTGAGAGCTGCTCAGCGAGTCAGAGGGGGCGGCTGTCCCTCTGAGACTGAGTGAGGACGCTTGCAGCTCAGAGGTCTGTGTGTGTGTGTGTGTGTGAGAGAGAGAGAGAGAGAGAGAGAGAGAGAGAGAGAGAGAGACAGACACGCAAGAGCGGTCCCTCTCTACCTTCTTCATTAAAGGAGTAGTTCACCCCCAAAATGACCTTTTTTCCTATTGATTATTCACGCCATGGAGACTTGAGTTCAATAATATTTTTAGTTTTTTGTCGCATTCCTAAGACAAAAATGTTATTACAAACAATTAACACGTTTGAGTGATTACTTTGATGTGAAAGCATTGTGATGGATAAATCACATCCAATATAAAGACATGGATGTTACCTCTACTTGCCAGCAGCCTCCCGCTGCCTGCATGTGATCTAGACTTCTAATCCAGAGTTTACTTTGAGGTGAAGAAAGCACCAGCCTACGCTTTAAATCACAACTGCTTTCATCCATGCCATGTTATAGCCTAGTTTAACTGCTCAGCTCTGTTCAGACCAGTGCTGCAGAGTTATATGAATGAACGCAAAGAACTGGAATTATTTAATTAATTATTTGCCAGCAGGTGTGTATTGGATTCTAATTGTATAAACATCTTAAATGGCTTTACTGTTTTTTTTTTTTTTTTGCTTTGCTTTATGGGTCGAGATGTGCTCAGATGTGTCTATTTTGTTAATTAATTAATTCATATACAAATATCTATGACCGTTATTTTAATCATGCACAACCTTTGCGCGTGGGGCGGCATTTGGGTCTCTCTCTCTCCCTCTCTCGACATCGCCCTGCGACCAGTGGTGTAAAGTAACAACACAAAGTAAATGTTGCCTACTCAAGTACAATTTTGAGGTAGGCTACTTTTACTCATTTTGTGCGGGGCTGACTAAAAACACAGAGAGCGCATTCTGTTCCAAAGCCAGTGCAGCGCCTGTCAGTCACTTACAGAACCCTCCCCATTCCGTGACCGTCTGTCATTATTATCCTTCCTTACCGAGGCTGCACACGTGTTTGTTATATATATTCTAAAACATAATATCGACTTCATCCCATGATCTGGGAGAATGATTGTGTGATGAGTTGCTGTCATTCTGGGAGTCTGTTAAGGATCATTTGTTTAATTGGCTCGTTGAGTCAGTGGACTCTCAGAATCAGAATTATTTATTTCAATCAGAGTGAATAAATACTTTAATATTAAATAAATACTGTTAATGTAAACGCCCAAACTGAGAAAGTGTACAAATGAACGGTTCTTTCTGTTTTGAGAGTAAAGTAAAACACAGACATCGCTTATCCAGTGTGAATCTGCCATAATAATCACAGGGATGTGGGGGTAAAGATTACATTACCCCACATCCTCAGGTAATGTTAGTCCAATGCAAATAGGACTTAATACAGTAACGACATTACTTTAAACGTGTTACCCTAAACACTGATTTCAAGTTATATGAATACATTGCTTAATCCCTGAAAATGTGATGTACTTGTTGTACTTTCTACAGAGTGAAACATGGAGGACATGAAGACTGGCTTAATCCTCAACTCCTTACAAGATGTGAGTGTCTGTATGTCTGTCTGTCTGTCTGTCTGTCTGTCTGTCTGTCTGTCTGTCTGTCTGTCTGTCTCTGTCAATTTCACACTGACATTTTCTACCCTCCCTGGATGTAGTCCTGACTGTTCAGTGACTTAATTAAGGTTTTAGAAAACAATGGGCCTCATTCACCAATAAGTTCTTAACTTCTTCTTAACTTGTTCTTAAATCTCTTCCTAAGCGAATTCCTAAGAGAAGTCGAGTCAGATTCATGAAACATTCTTAGGAAGGCAAAATTGTTCTTAACTATGTTCTTATCTTATCTAATCCTCGTAACTTGAAGGGGTGTGCCAGGTAATATTAATTATCATATAGACACCCCACATATCCTAATTTGCATCCCTTTTACCATAGGGAGCCGCCCACAAAATCCCCATATAAGGCACGACTTCATGACACTCTCTGCAGTCACACCTGTGTTTGATTGCTGTACACAGAAATCACAAGAAATCACTCACAGAAATAAAGTTGAGAGAATGAAGTCAAGAATACCTAAAGTGTAAATATGGTGGAACACTAATGTTACCATAGCCTGCGAGGTGAGTTCTGGCAGATACACTTAGATTAGAAGTTCACACTGTGCTGCCCTATGTGGGTGTGTTCAGTATTGAGCAAGACCCACACATCACTCTCTGACGCGACAATCAGCTGACCAATTAGGTGGGTATTTAAGGTCACCTGAGCCTGTGCTCATCCTGCGTTCCTCTGAGCATGCCTCTGGTTGTGAGGCTTTGTTTGCTCCCACCGCCACCCCAGCACCACCAGTGGGCTCTGCTATTAATTATGTTCCCCAGACCCCATGGGGGGGTTGTTATTATATATATATATATATATATATATATATATATATATATATATATATATATATATATATATTGTACTGTCCTCAATATAAGTTGCCTAGCAAGATATCTTGACAGTCAGATAAACTCCTCCTTGACATTAAGACTCTGAAGACAGTTGTTTCATATCCACAGGTTTTATAATGGTTCAGGAAGGTGAAACTGAAACATACAAATATGCATAATCAAAATTTACATAATGTCAAAAATAGTCATCTACAAACATCAACAAACATGTAAGCTTTATGTACATGCCCACGATGCTATCAAAAAGCGTATGATGAAGTAGATGTTGCTGGATATCACAGATACAATACACAGCCTCTCTGTGCTTCTCTGCATGCGGGATGGTGTTTTCCTCTGGTGTTTCAGTCCGAGTGTATCAAAGGGTGCGTTTGGAAATGCGCACCGGGTGGACTGCGCGGGCGTTTATCGTGGGCTTGCCCAGGCCTTACGGCCTGGGCATAAATATAACGATTGCATTCACCACGGCTTCGTAACTCAAGGTCCGCTGGCCTTCGCGCCGCTTGCAATGTCGTGGACAATAAAACGAGCGCACCCTTTGATACACTCTGACTGAATCACCAGTATAAAACACTCTCTCCTCTGCATGCAGCCATGTGCTAAACAAACCAAGCCCCCAGAACCCTGGGGGCGCCGTGAAACCAAATGGACATGTTGGCCGTTTTGAGGTACTGCAGTTGGGTCTAATCTCATGAACGCGCATTTTGGCTCCACCCCCTCCACTCCAGACAGCTGAATCCTCTGTTCCTCTCCGGAGCGGAGAGCACCGCACCGCAGACCGCATTAAACCAGGAAATAACCATAGCGACTTCTTCTTATTACTTCTTATTCTGTGTTTATTAAATATAGATACCTTCCCGAATCTCTTAGTTACAACAATATTGTTCTTATAAAACTGTTGGTTTACTCATTAGTATTAGTTATTACGATTTTCGCGTTTTGTCATCTTGACAGAGGCTGTCTGCCATTGACTTTGCATTGGGTTCTGAAAAGTCCGATCTTTTTTTTAAATAGAAGCTTTACGTGAAATGTTAATGAAGATTACTATCAAAATGGAATTTAAATGCGATACATACATGGTTTGATAATCTCTCGAGACAGCCTCAGAGAACGCTAAGAGAGACAGACCGATAGGTGTCGCCCTTTCTTCTTTGACGATGGGTTCCCAGATTGATGGTTTGATAACCCACAAGTAGGCGAAAGCCATTTCTGAGTAGGCCTGTCTGTCTCATAGAGTTATAAGTGGGTCTGTCTCATGGCCTGTCTCCATCACTCTGTCTGTGACACTTTGTGCGTAATTAAATGTATTCATTTTGGACAAAGTGCATCTAATGCATATTATATATATATAATATCTAATGTGGATTTCAAAGAATGTCTCATTATGTCAACACACTGTCATCTAATAAAAATACTCTATTTCAGACTGTAGCTACTATATGAATTATATTTAAACTTGTTTCTGGAACAGAACACAACTCTAGGCTTGTCTAGAACAGACCAGTAACTTTAACTATGACTCGTTTCACCCAAGGAATCCATGCAAAATGCTAAGATTACCACACTGAATGACAACACAGGTTGATATTGTAAATCAGGGGTCTTCAACGTTTTCAGGCAACGGACCCAGATGAGATAGAGATGAAGCAGGGACCCCCACAACCTTTTCATAGATTCCATATAGTTTAATCGCCTGACCGCACAATCATCAGTGTATTTTGGATTCATGTCAATTTGTGTTTTCAGATATTTAACCACTTGAACCGTCAATACTTAATAAGCTTCACTTTCACTCTGTAATTAGTCTGCTCTTTTTCCCCTCTACACCAAAGCCCTTTGCCAAAAATAGCAGATCTACAAGCTCACAGTGAGCTTGTAGATCGGCTATTTTTGTCTAAAGTTCTCAGAATAAGGACACTAGGGTTCAAGTGGAATAGAAAAAAGTTTCTATCACACAAAGATTTGGAGGACCCCCTATAGTAACTCTGAGGACCCCCTAGGGGTCCCGGACCCCCTGTTGAAGACCCCTGTTGTAAATAATGGGAGAGTCCAAAATACCACTTCTATCCAAAGCAAGAACTTATGTCATGATAGTTGATAAACAAGTGAGCATGCAACATTGGAACTGGAGCACTCACTGTACACTCAATCAGTGTACAGTGATAAAATTGTCAACCCACCTAAAATCATTTTCAGTTTATACAGCTGGAGATACAGACACCTGTTGCTGTACACATACTCTTATGGTAATGATTGCTATCAGAATATAGAGCTTTATTATAATTATACATTGTTCATACCATGTTGAAAATACATTTCTGAAACAACAGAATACATTCCCAGCCAGCCAGATCATCTTTTTGATAATATTCCATCACATTATTTTAACACCTGTGCAGTCAAATATCTGTACCTGAAAGATGATGAAACTACAACTACAGCTTGTAGTAGGCAGTAGGCAGCTTGTACTCAGAGCTGAGAGGATGAGAGCTGTCCATACCACCTGCCTTTGGTAGACTTGATCCAGGCTACTGAAGTCTACTCCAGCTATCTTTGAAGCCGTTCTCACAATTCTCCTAAGGTGATTTTTGTCCTTTACGTTCAGGTTTCCATATACCAACAAAACAATAGAGGTGTTGCTGACCTTTCTTGCAAATGTTTCACAGTTCACATCGAATTTAAGCTTACAATCAAACATAGTGCCTAGATATTTGTAGGTGTTCACCAGGTCAAGGGTGACCTCTAGTATTGGATCATAATCATTATAATATCTACATTTATAAAGTATTCATAAACGTATCTGTGGTCTCTGAACCAGGTTTGGTTTGGTTAATTGGTTTAGTTAATACTCTAGTTAGGCTATAAGGTTTGGACTATAGCCAGGATGGCCACAGGCCAGGACCATATGACACAAAATAACACACTTTTTTGAATGAATTTCACATGTAAAAACGTTAGACCATTGTCAATGGTGTGTATAAACCATAACAGTTAATTTCATAGAGGTATACATTAACTAATTTACCTCAGAAACTTCAAGCAATGGACTTGGTTATTAATATGGATTCCACTTTGGTAATCTATTCCAGTGTTTCTCAAACTTTCACATTTTCAAGGTCTCCCCTTAACTCTTTACAGCATACAAATGGAACCAAATTAACCAAATGTTGGTTCCATTTGTACACTGTCAGTATACACTTGTATAGACCCCACAGAGTCCCTGGAATCCACTTTGAGAACCACTGATCTATTTGAAATGCATTCTGTTTGTTTGTTTACAGTGGTCTTCAACGTTTTCAGGCCAGGGACCCCCAAACTGATGGGGAGATGGAGCAGGGACCCCCTACCTTGGGGGTCCCTGCTCCATCCAACATGCATACAAGTGCATGGCTGTACCACTTCCATTTATAAACATACCTTAATAACTGAGAACCAATGTCAATACTATCAATCTATCACTAACAATCTGTCAATTGCACAATAATCATGTATACAAGCTATTCAAAAGAGACAGAATCATGTCTTTTTGTTATATTTAAAGACAAATTATTATTTTTCTTTCTTTTTTTAAATAAAAAAAATATATATATAACGTTTTTTTTTTTTTTTTCAACAATTTCGCGGACCCCCTGCAGTGTCCCCGCGGACCCCCTAGGTTAAACCATGAAATACACAATGGTTAATTAATTCAACGTGGAGTTACACTTCCAGGCGATGCCTCAGTCCAGCGGGACGTATCGTAAGATCGAATCCGAGCAGAGTGCTTCTCAACCGGGGAGAGGAGCTGTACTGGGCGGCGTTTCCCTTTCTTCCCCACTAGAGAGCGTTGAGAAACCGTCTAAACCAACAGAGCTCGTACTCGCGGCGCTCGTTCATGACTTGAGCCACAGCGCGTTCACAGTGGCAGTGCTCGTTCATGACTTTGTGCCCAAGCGCGTCCATGAACAAATTCGATGACGCAAAATGCGTCACAGTAGACCCACTACGTCACGTTTTACTACCCGGATGGAGGGGTGAAAACGCCTCATGCGCTGGGTGAGCAACTCAATGCAAGTGGACGGGCGGGGATATATGTGTCCTCTCTATTAATATTATAACTCTATGAAACAAACTGACTTCACTTCCTGGTTTTCATCCTGGTTACAGGTGATGACATGACGCACTACTGGTCACATGGCTACTGATACATCTGTTCTTAAAGTGACAGCACCATATTACAGAATGATTTGAAACAAAAAACAAGACTTAGAAAAATATTAACTTGCAACTTGAATGTTGTAACGGAACAATATATATATATATATATATATATTAGTGCTGTTCGAGTTAACTAAATTAATCGCGATTAACTCACCGTTATGTTAATCGCGATTAATTATTAAGTGTGCCTGCTATGCAATAGCAGAACACTTATTGTAATCCGCCATACTTAAGTCAGTCAGTCAGTCAGTCAGTCAGTCAGTAAGTAATGTTCTTGCAAATTTCTGCTCGTAATAACTGCCGCACAATTTACACCACCCCCGCAATATATAATCAAAATGTGCGGCTCGGCCGGGAATGGTGTGCTATTACTTTTCTTTCCGATCCGCGATACGATTGCGACGTAATTCGCAAAAAACTACGCCCAAAAACCCCATTGACTTAGAATGGGGGACTCCGAAAAAAAACCAGAAACTTTGGCGCCACATAACTCTGCCATACTTTTGCCTAGCAACGTGATTTAAACTTTAAAATGCACACACAACTTTGGTCTTTTTCCGGCCAATAGGGATGAGCTGTAATTGATTAAGCCCCACCCCCTCTTTAACAGGAAGTGTCCTTCGCCAAACAGGAAGTGCCTCTATAACTCATGAACCGTTTGTCGTACAGACTCGCGGCTGGTGTCATAATTTTTTTTTTCTCAAATTTTTTTTCTCAGATTTTTTTTCCTCAAAAAAAAAAGTTTTTCTCAAAAAAAAATTCTCACAATTTTTTTTCTCAAATTTTTTTTTCTCAAATTTTTTTTTCTCAATTTTTTTTTCTCAAATTTTTTTTTTCTCAAATTTTTTTTTCTCAAATTTTTTTTCTCAAAATTTTTTTTTCTCAAAATTTTTTTTTCTCAATTTTTTTTTCTCAAAAATTTTTTTTTCTCAAATTTTTTTTTCTCAAATTTTTTTTCTAAAATTTTTTTTTTCTCAAAAATTTTTTTTTCTCAAAAAATTTTTTTTCTCAAAAATTTTTTTTTCTCAAAATTTTTTTTTTCTCAAAATTTTTTTTTTCTCAATTTTTTTCTCAAAATTTTTTTCTCAACATTTTTTTCTCAATTTTTTTTTCTCAAATTTTTTTTTCTCAAATTTTTTTTTTCTCAAATTTTTTTTCTCAAATTTTTTTTCTCAAAATTATTTTTTTCTCAACATTTTTTTTTCTCACACTTTTTTTTCTCAAGATTTTTTTTTCTCACAATTTTTTTTTCAAAATTTCTTTTTCTCAAAAAAGTTTTTTTCTCAAATTTTTTTTCTCACAAAACAATTTTTTCTCAAAAAACTGTCGTTAAAGTGCGACCCGTGATTTCTCAAAATTATTTTTTTCTCAACATTTTTTTTTCTCACTTTTTTTTCTCAAGATTTTTTTTTCTCACAATTTTTTTTTCAAAATTTCTTTTTCTCAAAAAAGTTTTTTTCTCAATTTTTTTTTCTCACAAAACAATTTTTTCTCAAAAAACTGTCGTTAAAGTGCGACCCGTGATAACGGCCAAAAATGCTCCAAAACGCCACTAATTAGTCGAAATGGCTGACTTCCTGTTTGGTTTCTGATTGGCTGCTGGCCTTGTGACATGGGTAGAGCTGCGAGGGCCTGGTCATCGCTGCTTGCAGCTTTAATTCATTAATCGTCCATGACCTTAATTGGGGCCTATTTCGCCAAACAGGAAGTGCCCCTCACCAAACAGGAAGTGACCCTTGATCTCGTGAACCGTTTGTCATACAGACACGCGGGTTGCGTCAAATGAAATAACGCTAATGCTAACACCAACCGCTACACAAGGTTGCACAGACTTAGCGAGCTGCAGGCACACTTAAAATTTCTTAGAAATTTTCTCTTCTAGTTTTAATCGCAATTAATCGCATATTTATATATTATAGCCATTTGGCCTTTGGACACTGTTTCTCAACATTATTATCTCAACTATTATTTGGGGAGGTCTCCAGATGATTAGCTTAATGTGCAATATTGTTTTCTCACTCAACAGTAAACAATCCAACATACACATACAGGGTATCTGCACATTTATTTCATTATTTTATTAATATCTCTAATTGTCTCACAAGTAATTAACTAAAATGGTCAAACACTGGCTACAATGTTGGCTATTTTGGCTACAAGGTCCATCCCTCTTGATATAAAATATAATTAAAGCATAAAGGTGGACACAACAGTAATCAGATTAAGTAAATTAAGCAGATCCTTATACCCATCAGCTGCAGTCTGTTTAATGCAATACCATTATTAATTATTTTGGTTTTTAATTGATTTTGAATAAAATATTAACATACTTTCGCATAAAGCCAGCATATTTTCCACTCCCAAGTTAATAGGGCCACGAAAGACTTGAAAGATATCCCTCTAAGTTACATTGTGAACTGATAAAAGCTAATGACTTATTTGCGATTAATCGCGCGATTAACTAGCTAAATCATGCGATTAATCGCGATTAAAATATTTAATCGTTGAACAGCACTAATATATATATATATTTATATATATATATTTATATATATAGATCTCCCTGCTCTCAATGGTTAATGATGGTTTTCTAATTGTGCTGAGCAGGGAGAAAAAGAGTAGCAGAGCCTGAACGCCAAAGATTAAATATTACATATACACTTGCATTCTCATGTTACAATAATAAAATATATTGGTTCATTAATTCTGTATTGGTTCATTCTACATTGGTTCATTCTAATCGTGAGTTATCTGACAGAACTATATCAATACTTCTGTGGAGGTACTTCTGAAGTGATCAGCTAATTATTTGTATTTAATGAATGAATGTTTTTTATTATTTCAATATAGACCAACGTAAATTTGCTGAAATTAGAATGTTGTCCATATTTCATGTTTGGAAATAGCATTAGTAGTGGATATAAAACATTATTACTGAAAGCTGGTAGGTAGGTATAGGTAGGGTTGGGTATCGTTTGGATTTTTACGATTCCGGTTCCGGTTTCGGTTCTGCTTATCGGTTCCGGTTCCAAACGGTTCCTATTTCGGTTCCAAAATGGTTTGGTTTTTACACAATTTTTTTTTTTTTTAATTTAATTTTAATGTTTAATTTACAGTTTTAATTAATCATTTAAAACATAATTTTTTAATTGAATTTGAATGTTTAATTACAGTTTTAATGAATTATGACAAATGAAATCATATTTCAATGTCTTCAGCGATACTCTTATTCTGAAGAGATTAAGAAGTCGACCACCGTCTGGAAGTATTATTGCATTACGAAAATGACCACCGCCTGGAAGTCTTATTGCGGCTAGCGCAACATCTTATTCTGAAAAGATCGGCTACCGGAAGTGTTAGATTTGCCAGCTTAGATTTGACAAAATAACACAGCTCAGCGAGCGAGCGACAGAGAGCTGAGCCCGCAGTCGCAACATAACCACCCAGAGAGACACGCGGGGGTCCGCCAGCACTGTTGCTTTTGCCGTACAGTCTTTCAGATGAATGCCACGCTGTCATAAATGTTTCGACTCCATCTCACGTCTCTCTGTGGCTGTGCAGGGCTCAGCTGTACTGGTGGATGGGCTGCTAATTTCGCTAGCATCGCTTTTGTTGTTGACTTGAGTGGCAACGCAGTTGTCTGTTGTCCCCTGATTGTGTGTGCGCTTGTGTGTCTATGTGTGTTGGAGGAATACAAGAGCCGCTTCCCAATTCAGTGTAGCCCGTGTAGGGCTTGTCCTGTGAAGTGCACGTAATGTAATGTAGCCTTTTTTAAACGGATAGCACGTCTTTTTTGAGCGGTGGTGACGCCGCTCCTTAGAATGGCCGTGTGTGTATGTCTGTAGCCTGAGGTGTATGCAGGAGTGTGTATCCGTGTATGTGTCTGTAGCCTGATGTTGAATCTAGCCTGAGCATCAATTGCAACAAACACGCACGCACACGCACGCACACGCACGCACAGGTACGCACGCACGCACGCACGGCCATGTGTGTATCAGTGTATATATGAATGTATGTATGTATGTATGTATGTATGTATGTATGTATGTCTGTCTGTAGCCTAGTACCACTGGTTGACCAAAGAGGGTGCTGTTGCTTCTAGCCTGAAAATCAACTGCAACACACACACACACACACACACACACACACACACACACACACACACACACACGGGGAGGGGGGGGGGGGGGGGGGGTCACACACACAAGCACCCCCCCCCCCCCATATTATTATTATTATTTTTTTTAATATTTGTTTTTAATCTTTTTTAAATCTTTTTTATTATTATTTTTATTATTATATTTATATTTGTTTTGCTGTTGCGCAGCCTCCACAACCACCGCTCAGTTCACACGGGTGTGATTTTTTTTTTTACTGGTGCGTCTAGGAACCGATAAGCGGTACCGAAAGTAAATATTATTTTTGGGTACCCAGGAACCGTCATGTCCTTATCGGTTCTGTCCCGGTACCGAATTTCTGTACCCAACCCTAGGTATAGGGGCTTTAAAGTTGTACTATGTAACTTTTTTTATAAAACAAATCTTAAAATTCTCCTAACTATTAAATCACAAAAGTTTTAGAAGATCCGCGCCGTGAATTTCAGCCTGTAAAGCCTTCTCTGTATGTAAACTGAGATCCTTGCCGTGGACCGGATCTCGCGCCAAAATTGCGTCATCACACTACCGGCCAATCACAGCGAGGGTTATACAACTGCCGGCCAATCACAGCGCATCTTGAAGTGGGGTCGCTATGGCAGCCATATTTGTTGTCGCCCGTTTGTACCATCCCTTCTCTAGGTAATTTCGCCTACCAGGCAGGGTGAAGGAGTCCGTATCTCTGGAATTACTGAACGCACAGGAACAAGGGACCCCTTAAAAGATAGATCTCAGCGAGGTGGAGGCAGACGCGGGGGTCTGAAGGTACGAAAAACGTCCGAAAGACGCGGACGCGACCGCGGTTTGCTATAGGGCTAATGACCACTAGTTGGGCATCTTACACAGTATGGCTTTAAGTTAGCAGCTGCTTGGTATGTAATGAGGTGGTGTGGTGGTTGGGATATGGTGGTGCAAGTGGGGCTTTCAGGTAGGAAGGGGACAGGAAAATGGGCGTGTGGCGGCTGTTGAGATATGGGGGTGAGGGTGTAGGGAGTTGGGTTATGAAGAGGGGGGGGGGGGGGTGTAGGGTGTGAGTATGGGGCTTGGGCTTCAACTCAACAGGTCATTTTGGGTTGGGATGCAATTTTCAGACCTGTTGAGAACTAGTCAGTAAAGCAGTGGATCTAAACAATTTCATGTTCTAAACATTTTCATGTCAAGGACCCCCAAATTGACATGCATTCTGTAGACCCCCACCTGAAAATATTCTCTGTCTGGGAAGATTTTTCAAGATTTTCAAGATTTATCAAAGTGTTTAAAAAATATCCAATCTACAAGCTCAAAATCGGCTGTAATGCGTAGTGAGCTTGTATATCGGCTATTTTCAAACAAAGTTTAAAACTGGGTTAAAATGGTAAAACTCTTCCTCGTTTTACTGTGGATCCCCTGCAACTTCCTAAAGGACCCTTGGGGATATACAAGCTCACAGCGCGGCACCGAGCTTGTAGATCTGCTATATTTTTGTAACTCAAATTTGCTAATCTAGGGGGTCCCTGGAACTAAATATATTGAGATGGGGGGTCCGTGGCCAAATACATATTATTTTGGGGGTCCTTCACATGAAAACGTTTGAGCACACTGACGAAAAAATCAAGATTTAAAAAAATTGCTGATCTAAAAGCTCGCAGCGCGGCACTCGATGCCGCGTTGCGAGCTTGTATATCTGTCATTTTTCAATAGCTAAAGCACAAAATAATGCATAATAATGTGTTCCCATTTAAAGAAAAATGTGATCCAGGCACTCAAGTTTAAAAAGGAGGAACAGCTTTATTTCATATTGTTAAAAAACCGACATGTTTCAACCAGAGACTGGTTTGGTCATCGTCAGGGCATGTACTGAAGAGATACAAGCGGACACACTCTATATATAGACTGGGACTAGGCAATCAAGGTGGGGGTGTCAATTGAGGTGGGGCCTGAACGTGTAATTACATAGACCAAGACATCCATGAGTCAAGTAGATAGAGTAAAAAACAACAAGGCCTCATTAAATGTACACAAATACAAAACAAAATACATAATAAAGAATACCATATAATCAACATTACAAATAAAGAAAATAAAGAAAAGAAGAACAGATCCACATTAAATCATAAAAAACACATTAAATCAATGTCCTCATTGAGACCAGTAGGGGTGAGAGCATCCAAGGAGTGGATCCAGAAAGATTCCCTCTGGTTCAACTTCCTTAGGCGATCGCCCCTCTTGTGAGTGGTTTTATGTGTTCAATGCCTGTAATGCGTAGGAGAGTGTCGTTATTGTTGTGGCATTGATTAAAGTGTCTGGCTATGGGGTAGTTAAAGTTATTAGTACGAATAGCATATTTGTGTTCAGCCAGACGATCACGGAGGCGGTGCTTAGTCCTGCCAACATAAAAAACTTTGGGGCATGTGCATGTGAGACGATAAATAACATGAGTGGTATTACAATTAATTGTATATTTTCTGTGTTTTCAAATCAGTAAATGTTTTTGACTGTAAAACATTGGCACAATGAGGACAGTTCATGCATTTAAACATTCCAATCGGTTTGTTAAGCCATGTCTCCTTTTTAATAGGAGCTAAATGGCTGTGCATCAGTTTATCTCTTGAGGTGGGAGCTCTTCTAAAAGAAAATACAGGAGGTTCTGGAAACACATCTCTGAGGGTGGGGTCGCTCTCAATGATAGCCCAATTAGTTTTTATAATGTGTTGGACATTAGAGGCCACAGTACTGTACTGGCTAACAAAGAAAGGACGGGAATGTAAAGTAGCGGGCCTCCGTTTCTTTTTGGATAATAAAGAGGCTCGATCAATACCGTAGGCTCTGTTACGTGCCTGAGTCACACAGCCCTATTTATAACCTCTCTCATTAAATCTGTTGGTCATATCAGTTGCTTTTTGTTCAAAATCAACAGGCCTATTACAAATACGGCGTAGCCGTTGGAACTGCCCAAAGGGGATACTTTTTATGAGATGAGGTGGATGAAAAGAGTCATCCCTCAGTAGTGTGTTTCGCGAAGTTTCTTTCCTATACAAGGTAGTATGGAGATTACCAGATTCATCTTTAAAGATAGTTAGATCAAGAAAATTAATGCTTTGTTGCGAATACTCAATTGTCAGTCTAATGTTATCATTTAAGGAATTGAGATACATGTGGAACTCCAGGAGTTGCGTCTCAGAACCATTAAATATCAGCAACAAATCATCAATATACCTGCCAAAAAAAGTAATACAGTTAAACCAAGGATTAGTTGGATTTAAAACAATTTTTTTCCCAGTAGCCCAAATAGAGGCAAGCATAATTAGGGGGAAAACATGAGCCCATAGGTACACCAATCTGTTGTTTATAAATTTCGTCTGTAAACATGAACACATTATTATGTAAAATCCAATCAGTTAAAGAGATAATAAAGTCAGTGGAGGGCGAAGAGTCCAAAGGTCTGTCTGAGAGAAAATGTGTTAAAGCCTGCAAGCCATCATTATGGTCTATATTAGTATAAAGAGACTCCACATCCATAGTAACCAGATAATTAGTATGACAATTAGTGAGTTCTGAGAGTTTGTTTAATACATCTGTGGTGTCTTCTATGAAAGATGGGAGATTCTTAACAAAAGGCTTAATGTAAAAATCAATTTACAGAGGATACCGTTTCCTCGGCTGGTCCCTCAGAGGTGTCTGTCGACTCGTAGGGTAGTCGGTGGGCGTACGGTGCGGTCTGTGCGTCGCTGCCGTGGCTGTGCGTCGCCGCCGTCTGCCGCGCCGTGTCTTCGGTCTGTAGTAGTGAGGTTGGATTGTAGCGGGGGCCAGTCCTGAGATTCCCGATCTAAAAAAGTGTCCTGGTCCGTTGAATGGTTAGAAACCATCTCATCGTCCGTGCTGGTGGTCAAGTTGAAGGAAACACTCCTGGATGCTGGACGTCGCTGCTGGTTCTTGAATCCCGGTTTGGAGTAGTGCGGTGTGCGTGGAGGATGCTCCCACTTGTACACACGGCCAAAGTGGTAGTCGTTCACATCTCGTTCAAATTTGCTTTTTTTCACCTCCTTCACAGTTGACTCGATTTTGTTGATCTCATCTGTAATCTTTTGGAGAACAGGAGCTCTTTGCTCAGGTGTCAGGTTCAGTGAAGACTCAAGCTGAGTAATTTTCTCTCGAAGTTCAGCTCTCTGTTTTTTGTTGTCTTCAATTAAAAGTAGCATGAGATCCATAGAGCACTTGATGGGAACCTCTTCACTCGGAGTCCCCTAGGAATACGTCCTTCTCTCCAGTAGTCAGACAAGGACACAACATCCCACTTCAACTTCATATCCTTTTCCATAAGTTTGCGTAATTCATGTTCAGTCTTTTTAAAAACAGCTCTTTATCTAACACATTTAAACATAAATATTGTAGATTTAAAGGGATATTTCACTTTCAAATAAACTTTTGGTAATTCTATTGTCTAATCAGGCTTTTATGACCACCCTGAACGGTTTTTAATTTGCTTGATTCAATATTTAGATATTTGATGTAAATGTTACCAGGCCCTCCAGGCCCAGGGTCTCTCCCCACACACACCCATTGTAACTTCAAACTTCATTTTAACCATGATAGATTCATTAAAAACACCCATTATTTTTTTCTGGTGACTCATACTACGCTCCTAATACGTGTTTTATCCATAACCTTTTCATTTATTTTTAATAATTATTTGGGAAAATGGAAAAAATGAAATACAAAAAATAATTATTGAAAAAAAACAAGAAAAAAAAAACACGGCCTGCTCACGTATTAGGAGGGTAGTATGAGTCACCAAAATATAATGTGTGTTTTTAATGAATCTATCATGGTTAAAATGGAGTTTGAAGTAACAATGGGTGTGTATGTGGAGAGAAGCCCATAAGCTGTTTCCCTGTTGAAAGTGGAATATCCCTTTAATGTTTTTAATGTTTACTGTGTTGTTTTCTCATCAGATTCTCATCGTCTCACACTGGACTCAAACACAGCACACAGAAAACTCTCCCTCTCTCAGAACAACAGGAAGGCGACTGCGGTGGAAAAGCCTCATTCATATCCTGATCATCCTGACAGGTTTGATGGATGGGTCCAGGTTCTGTGTACAGAGGGTCTGACTGGACGCTGTTACTGGGAGGTAGAGAGGAGTGGAGGGGTTTTTATAGCAGTAACTTACAGAGGAATCAGTAGGAAAGGACAGGGTAGGGACTGTAGGCTTCGATCCAATAAAATGTCATGGAGTCTGTTCTGTTATGATCGTAACCATGTTAACAGATACACTGTCACACACAATAGTAAGAACACTTCCCTTCCTGATCGTCCCTCTGGCTCCAACAGAGTAGCAGTGTATCTGGACTGTCCTGCCGGGACTTTGTCCTTCTATGAAGTGTCCTCAGACACACTCACACACCTGTACACCTTCCAGAACACATTCACTGAACCTCTCTATGCTGGGTTCAGGTTAGACTCCTCCTCCTCCTCAGTGTGTCTGTGTGAGCAGAGCTAGAGTCTCTATGTGAGGACCACGTCAGGTAACCATGGTTACTCAACATGTTTGAGTGAGTCCAGGTTGTCATGGTTACCACTGTTGACTAGTGCATACTATTGACAGCAGCTAAGTCTGACATCATAGAACTCCATATAAGGACATGACTCATGATGTCATAGTGAAGTGAACTATTAAATGGTTAAAGTGATTTGTTTTGTATTTTTATGAGGACTTCTGGAACCCCCTCAAGGACCCCCAGGGGTCCCTGGACCATACTTTAAAACCCATTGACAATGTGTAGTACATGGAGGGGGGGGGGGGGGGCTTTGTACACTCTGACAGTTAAAGCTATACTGTGTAAGATGCTCAACTAGTGGTCAGTAGCCCTATAGCAAACCGCGGTCGCGTCCGCGTCTTTCGGCCGTTTTTCGTACCTTCACACCCCCACGTCTGCCTCCACCTCGCCGAGATCTATCTTAAGAGGGGTCCCTGGTTCCTGTGCGTTCAGGCATTCCGGAGAAACGGACTCCTTCACCCTGCCTGGTAGGCGAGATTACCTTTTGAGTATAGAGACACACGGGCGACTACAAATATGGCCGCCATAGCGACCCCACTTCAAGATGCACTGTGATTGGCCGGCAGTGTATAACCCTCGCTGTGATTGGCCGGTAGTGTGATGACGTAATTTTGCCGGGAAATCCCGCCCCTGTCACGGCTAAGTAGAAAACATATAAAGAGAAGGCTTCAGAAGCTGAAAATAACGGAGTGGGGGTTCTAAAACTTTAGCGATTTAACAGTTAGGACAATTTTAAGATTTGTTTTATAAAAAAAGTTACATGGTATAACTTTAAATGATGTTTGAAGACATACAGTGTGTGTGTGTGTGTGTGTGTTTGTGTAGATCGGCTATTTACGACACGTTGTACACTTGTAGATCGTCTATTTACGACACGTTGTACACTTGTAGATCGGCTATTTACGACACGTTGTACACTTGTAGATAAGCTAGTCCGTACGCGTTGTAAGCTTATAGATCGGCTATTTCCAACGCGTTGTGAGCTTGTAGATCGGATATTCCCTACGCGTTGTACGCTTGTAGATCGCCTATTCCAGACGCGTTGTAAGCTTGTAGATCGGCTATTTCTGGCACGTTGTGAGCTTATAGATCTGCTATTTTCTACGCATTGTAAGCTTGTAGATCTGCTATTTTCAACACGTTGTGAGCTTGTAGATCTGCTATTTTTGACAAGTTGTGAGCTTGTAGATCGGCTAATTCTGGCGTGTTCTGAGCTTGTAGATCTGCTATTTTTGACGTGTGGTGAGCTTGTAGATCAGCTATTGCCTACGCGTTGTAAGCTTGTAGATCGGCTATTTTCGACGAGTTGTGAGCTTGTAAATTAGCTATTTTCGACGTGTTGTGAGCTTGTAGATCTGCTATTTTCGACGTGTTGTAATCTTGTAGATCTGCTTTTTTCGACGTGTTATGAGCTTGAAGATCTGCTATTTTTGACGCGTTGTGAGCTTGTAGATCTGCTATTTTTGACGTGTTGTGAGCTTGTAGATCGGCTATTTCCGACGTGTTGTGAGCTTGTAGATCAGCTATTTCTTGCACATTGTAAGCTTGTAGATCAGCTATTTTCGATGCGTTGTGAGCTTGTAGGTCGTCTATTTCTTACACATTGTAAGCTCATAGATCTGCTATTTCCGACGTCTTGTAAGCTTGTAGATCCGCTATTTCTGGCGCATTGTGAGCTTGTAGATCTGCTATTTTCGATGCGTTGTGAGCTTGTAGGTCGTCTATTTCTTACACATTGTAAGCTTGTAGATCTGCTATTTCCGACGTCTTGTAAGCTTGTAGATCTGCTATTTTTTACACGTTGTGAGCTTGTAGATCGGCTATTTTCGATGCGTTTTGAGCTTGTAGATCTGCTATTTTTAATGCGTTGTAAGCTTGTAGATCTGCTATTTTTTAAGCGTTGAGCTTGTAGATCTGCTATTTTTGATGCGTTGTAAGCTTGTAGATCTGCTATTTTTGATGCGTTGTGAGCTTGTAGATCTGCTATTTTCGATGCGTTGTGAGCTTGTAGATCTGCTATTTTTGACTCGTGAGCTTGTAGATCTGCTATTTTTTACGCGTTGTGAGCTTGTAGATCCGATATTTTTGACCCATTGTAAGCTTGTAGATCTGCTATTTTCGACGCGCTGTGAGCTTTTGGATTGTCTATTTCTGGTGGGTTGTGAGCGTGCGTGCGTGGCTGCGTGGGTGCGTGCGTGGGTGCGTGCGTGCGTGCGTGCGTGCGTGCGTGCATGCGTGCGTGCGTGTGTGTGTAAAAGACTATCAAGCTCTATATCAGTGATTCTCAAAGTGCGGTCCAGGGACCCCCAGGGGTCCTTGAGGGGATCCCAGGGGGTCCCCAGCTAAATGTGTTAATATAGCATCAAAACCACTTCAAAGTCTTGTCTAAAAGTCTTGTCTAGGGGGTCCCTGGTCAAAGATATGTTCAGATGGCGGTCCCTGACAGGAAGGACTAAAGAATATATATATATATATATATATATATATATATATATATATATATATATATATATATATATATATATATATATATATATATATATACCACAGCTTTAGATCAGAATAGATTAGATCAGATCAGATTAGATGAATTAAAATCAGACAGCGCTGCTCAAACCTCCACTCCACACATTTATAAATATGTATCATAAATACTGATGATGATGATGATGATGATGTAAATATCATTTATAAATATGTATCATAAATACTGATGATGATGATGATGTAAATATCATTTATAAATATGTATCATAAATACTGATGATGATGATGGTGTAAATATCATTTATAAATATGTATCATAAATACTGATGATGATGGTGTAAATATGTCAGTATCATACTTGTGTCTCACATGTAAACACATCTACTCTATTGTTTTATATGTGATATTTGACACAACAGACAGAGGAAAAGTGTATATCTGATCATGTAATTATCACAGTATCATTGTTGTTTCTTGTACATAAACCTTTATACTGAACCACTGTACTGACTGGGGTGCCACATGGTTCTGTACTTGGCCCCCCACCCTCTCTACACCAAATGGACACGTTGTGAGCTTGTAGATCCGCTGTTCTCAGCTCATTGTGATCTATGATGACAACAGCAGAACAGTTTAACTCTTTCCTCTCCTGCTGCTGTGAGCATGTTGTTGGTTGACTAGACTTCATGTCATTTACTCTCATGTTGAACTTTGTAAATCACTGTGGATTCAAACATCTACTAAATGTCTGCATTCATTCATCCATGACGTTCACATCATTCATTGTTTCATCTGTTGATTCATTATTAGATCATTATTTCCTCTGTCCTTCTGTTGTGTTGTTTTCATTTGCATATCGTTCTCATTCTTCACATGTTATTGTATGTATGATCATCTGTAGAAGTTTAATTGTTTAATAAATGGATTGTTAAAAGTGTGATATTGTTCCTGTGTATTAATATTCATAGTGTTGTCATGACAACATGGCCACAGCTCATTGGTCATGGTTTCCATTTCATCATTACACATATAATGTAATCAATACTATTTGATTACAAATAGTCAACAATGTTATTTGATTACTAATACAGTCATCAATACAATTTCATCACAAATATAATTCAATCAATACTATTTGATCACAAACAATGTAATTAACTCAGCGAGTGCCCACGCGTCAAACTCCTTGATGTCGCTGGAGGCCCACGACGCGTTCGCCGCGTTTACTGTATTTACAGTAACAACATTAAATCTCACCGTAAGGTCGGGGCTGCGCATGGATGTTGCCCAATCACCGCGGATTGTTTCCGTTGGACGCTGAGAGCATCGTGCGGACGTTTTTCTCCATATACTCCAATGCATTTCCCCATCTTTAAAGCCATTCATCTCTGATGTTTGTTTTTATGGCTAAAACTCCGGGCGTGGCTGGAAACATGACCAAATTAGATCGGCAAACAATAGCTAAACCCTACACTGGCTACTACTAGGTGGAAGAACAAAACATCCTGACTACGGTCATGTGACCAAGTGACGTCATTAGGGCCGTGTGCAATACACCAACACGGAGCTAGAAAGGAACGCCCATAAACGTCACATCCGCTTTGAGCGTGGGGGAATACAAACCGCCTTTCCCCATTGAGTTAATACAGCGTAAACAGTACACTATCGTTTTAATCACGTTCAGAGCGATTTTTTTGGACGATAAAACACTCGACAGCCAAGAAAAATCCATCAGAAGGACTTCTGGAACGCAATCGTTCACTCGCCGTCGTAAAGTTCACTTATTAAGATAACAAGCCTATTGTGGATGACTGATTGATTGATTGAACGCACCGCTGTGCAGCACGGAGCTACTGTACCTCGCCACCTCGTCTAAACTACTACTCCTGCCTCATCAAAACCTCTGGAATAAAACGGGACCCAATTTTACTCTTTATACGTTGACCACATATTCAGTCTACTACACCAAATCTATTTTTGCCAATCTATGCCGTGCCAAAAATCAACAAGCTCGCACATAGGTTGGACCCCGGTTATCTTCTCCCTGGCATATAGGATATAGAAGTCGGAGTTCAAGTGGTTTGTAATCAGAGTCAGATTAATATATTCCCCGCAAATTACACAAGCACTGACTGAGATGGAGATCTGTCGTTTCTGTAGGCTATCCAAGTTACACAACCATGAGATGAGATCGGAGATCTGTTTTTCTCTCCATCTACTCTACTCCCTGTGTTACAAAAAAAACATGTTTGCACATGCAGTGTTCATTTCAATCCTGGTAGAGACACTAATATTAATATGAGATATGATCAATTAAACGTGCCACAATATAAATCCAACAGCCAGGCCCATTAGTCGTCAATAGATTTGAAACGTGAATATGGTCTAAATCCATTCCCATTGCCTAATACACTTACAATGGCATCCTCCTCCTGTGTCCTTCCCGTATGTGTTCCATGAACATCATTGCTGAATTAATGGCCTTTGTTTTTTGATATTGTGATTAGTGTAATTGATCATGTTCATGAAAATGTGAAAGTGTGTCTCTTACCAGGTGATTAAATCAGTCAGATAACCATGGCATTGATCCGACCAGTCCTATAAGGACAACAATTAATCCCGATGCTATTGCAGATAGTTTTTTGTCCAGGCATTTGCAGTAAGGAATCAATGTAATTAAGTGGTTTATAATCAGACTCAGGCTATCCGCAGATGTGATTTATAAGGATTGGAATGTGACCTGAGGGCAGCATTCAATTTCATTGGTCCTCGCGCCTGGCCAATCAGTAACAGTTGGAGGCGGGGCGGGAGGCGGGTTCAATGCAATTTTGAATTGTTCAGCGGCAGCCATCTTTGTATCACAGTCAGTCAATCAGTTAGTCTGCTCCTGCTGCCTTCAGTGAAAGCCTGCTACTGCTTCAGTGCAAGCCTACTACTACACTAAACTATTAAAATCTTCACTACTCGCTACACTGCCTAAGCATATTGCTTCATCTGCAAGGTAAGACTTTTAAATATGAATTTGTTGATGTTTGCTAGCACATTTAGAAACTTTCATTAAGCTAAGGTTTGCTAGCTGACTAACTTAGCAAGGTGTTGATTTCATTTAGCTAATGTTAGCCACTGTAGATTAGCCTTGTTACCATAGATAGTCTGCTATGTTGAAACTAGCTGTTCCAACTCTGCCTTGATTTGTAATGTAATTAAATAATTTTCAAATGTAGCAACCTAGCAGGTTGCTAATGTTAACATTTTCAAACATAGCTAGCAAGCTACTGTTGTTAGCTAATGCAGCTTGGCCTTGTTACATAGCTACTCTGTTGAAATTAGCTGTTCAAACTGCCTTGAATTGCAATGTTATTTAAATCATTTTCTTGTGTTGAGGCGCCTCAGTGCGGCTGCAGAGTTCATGTGCAACATCTTCCAGAGAGAGAGATAGAGACACTAGAGACACTAGAAACTAGTGTCTCTATCTCATTGCCCTCAGGGCAGCATTTTAACATTGGTCTATGCATATCATTTAGGCTGCCCTCAGACCAGCATTGACTAACTTCCCTCAGAGCAACATTTTAACATTGGTCTATGCATGTCATTTAGGCTGCCCCCAGAGCAGCATTGACAAAGTGCCCCAGAGCAGCATTGCTCTTTGCATATCATTTAAGCTGCCCTCAGAGCAGCATTGACAAAGTGCCCTCAGAGCAGCATTTTAACATTGCTCTTTGCATATTATGTAAGGTGCCCTCAGAGCAGCATTGACCAACTGCCCTCAGACTAGCATTTTAACATTGGTCTATGCATATCATTTAGGCTGCCCTCAGAGCAGCATTGACAAAGTGCCCCCAGAGCAGCATTGCTCTTTGCATATCGTTTAAGCTGCCCTCAGAGCAGCATTGACAAAGTGCCCTCAGAGCAGCATTTTAACATTTGTCTATGCATATCATTTAGGCTGCCCTCAGAGCAGCATTGACAAAGTGCCCCCAGAGCAGCATTGTTCTTTGAATATCATTTAAGCTGCCCTCAGAGCAGCATCTTAACATTGGTCTATGCATATCGTTTAAGCTGCCCTCAGAGCAGCATTTTAACATTGGTCTATGCATATCATTTAGGCTGCCCTCAGAGCAGCATTTTAACATTGGTATGTGCAAATCATTTAGGCTGCCCTCAGAGCAGCATTGACAAAGTGCCCCCAGAGCAGCATTTTAACATTGCTCTTTGCATATTATGTATGCTGCCCTCAGAGCAGCATTTCAGCAATGCTATTTGCATATCATTTAAGCTGCCCTCAGACCAGCATTGACTAACTGCCCTCAGAGCAGCATTTTTAGATTGGTCTATGCATCTCATTTAAGCTGCCCTCAGAGCAGCATTGAATAACTGCCCTCAGAGCAGCATTTTAACATTGCTATTTTCTTATCATTTAGGCTGCCCTCAGAGCAGCATTGACAAAGTGCCCCCAGAGCAGCATTGCTCTTTGAATATCATTTAAGCTGCCCTCAGAGCAGCATTTTAACATTGGTCTATGCATATCGCTTAAGCTGCCCTCAGAGCAGCATTGACAAAGTGCCCTCAGAGCAGCATTTTAACATTGCTCTTTGCATATTATGTAAGCTGCCCTCAGAGCAGCATTGATCAACTGCCCTCAGAGCAGCATTTCAGCATTGCTATTTGCATATCATTTAAGCTGCCCTCAGAGCAGCATTGACTAACTGCCCTCAGAGCAGCATTTTAACATTGCTCTTTGCATATCATTTAAGCTGCCCTCAGAGCAGCATTTTAACATTGCTCTTTGTATATCATTTAAGCTGCCCTCAGAGCAGCATCTTAACATTGGTCTATGCATTTCATTTAAGCTGCCCTCAGAGCAGCATTTTAACATTGCTACTTGCATATCATTTAAGCTGCCCTCAGAGCAGCATTTTAACATTGCTCCTTGCATATCATTTAAGCTGCCCTCAGAGCAGCATTGACAAAGTTCCCTCAGAGCAGCAATTTAACATAGGTCTGTAACTTTGACAGTGTACAAATGGAACCAAATGGACCTGTTAGAGTCCATTTGGTTCCATTTGTACATTGGAACCAAATCGTTCCAAATGGTTCCTGAGGTCAGGTTGCAGCGGTTAACAGCAGCATGCTGTTGCCGTTCTGGTGTGAACAGTTCTTTGCACTTTTGTTTTTGTAAAAATGTTTCATGTGAACTTAATTCCACTCTCATACATTCATATAGGTTGACGGAGGAGGGGGTTCATGCATCAGTCTTCTGAGGACCTTAAACACCAACAGCAGACTGCAGGGAGAGCATACAAGACCATTCTTGGGCCAAGTCCCATTGTACTGTTTATGGTGCCTGACGAGGTTTAGGGTCCAGCTCCCATATCCTGAGGTCCTCCTACAACTGCATCCTTCCTGACAGGTGGAATCATCGTGTGGTACTGGTACCACACGATATGGTCAGCTCAGCAGGCAGTTGGAGATTAGCTTCCTTTCCTCAAAGGAATATATGAGAGGCGATGCATGGCCAATGCTGAACGGATTGTGGGGAACTTCTGTTCAGGCAAGCGGTACCTTAGCCTTTCCATCCGCTCCAAAAGTACATTCTTCTTGGCTGCCATCAGCCAAATGGACAAACATTGAACACTACATGCCCTGGACTAGGTGGCTATGTGGCCTTTTGTCTGTGGCTTATGTTTGGCCAGATTAATTAAACCTTGTTGGTAATAAAGTATGAAAGAATGAATGTCTCTCCAGCATTACAGGAAACCTGTTGATTGAAGGTTGAAAATACTTCATAATTCCATTGTAATGTAAATAAATAGTGTTTGCCCTGTACATGTATGAATAGTAAAAGAGAATGTTACCATGAAGCAGCAATGAAAGTTTAACATGGGAGAGAAAGAATGTTACCAGATGCAGTAAGACGAGTCTCTCTCTCTGTCTGTCTTTCTGTCTATTTGTACACAGTCAAAGTTACAGATTTGTTGGTCAATTTAGACCCCCATAAAGGAACCTAGAGAGTCCCTGAAATACACTTTGAGAACCACTGATATAGACTATTTAAACAGCTTTTTAACCTTTAACCTTGGAAGAGGAAAGAAGATAGCATGACAATGATGTTGTGATATGAGACCATTATCTGTACTGTAACAAAATGGAATGTTTAAGAACCACTGCTCCAGTGAAGTAAGTGAGGTTTTCAGTGTTAATAATTGTTTTAAAACTATAATTGATTTAAAATTGGAATTCTGGTATGACACTGTAAATGATGTTTACAATAAAAAATGATTTCTATCATTTGTATTAAAGTTAGTGTTGAAAACATTAAATAATGATTCTGCATGCTTTATTGGGTAATCTCTATAATCTGCTTATAACACTATAATTATAATATATATAACTGACTCCTCACAAACACGGGAAACATTGCTACACAAAGCACAAAAAGTAATGTACTGTAAACCTTCATTATACCGAGAATTATTGATAATGGATTTATATTCATACTATTTTGCTAGAATACTGATGTTTTAACTGTAGCATACTGGTCATGATACTCATTTATCTCTTTGTTATTATCTTCCACTATAATAGGTATTACAACAATGAGTCCACTAGGACCCCCATAACTCTGAGGAAGATATTATGTTCTGTATGTCTGTCTGTCTGTCTGTCTGTCTGTCTGTCTGTCTGTCTGTCTGTCTGTATGTCACACTTCATGCTTCATATATGGCCACACTGCAAGACACTTGCAAATAGACCACATATCTGGGAATGCCCATATTGTGTCAATCTCTATCTCTCTATGATGTCAGACGGTCAAAGTTGATCCTATGCCAAAGCTCCAGTGCCCAGCAGTCTGCAGTCACCCAGGCGGGTGCGTGCACACAACCATTTGCACGCGCCCTCGCCCTTAGGGCATCTTACTAGTAAGGTATTATGATACTTTACCTTATAAAGTATCATGAGTATGTTTTGGATTTTAGTTACTCAAATTATACAGCATTATAAATAGATTAAATGCATTGTAAGTATATTTGTGAAGGTTTATAGATGGGATGCAAAGCAAGTGTAGCCAACAATGACTGTAGTCTCCTAAGGTCATAATACGTTCTACCAAAGACTGATATACAGTATGTTATCTGAGACCAGATGAGTGAGTTATGTTCTTATGGGTACCAAGCTCGATTATGCGCTGGCCTGGGAGTGAAACAACCCAAAAGAGTTCATCCAGAGGTCATCAATATGTCCGTACCTGGATAAATGTGTCCATGGCAAAGACCTGTCCTTCTCCGTGCCAAATATTTAGATTTTCTATGGATGACCCGCTTCATCCCTATGCTTCTGTACAGGCCCATATTATATAGAGATAATGTGGTTATTTTTTGTTTCTAAACACTTTAGAAAGTCAGACTGTTAGCTGTCTGACTGACAGTATGAGTATATAGAATGATGGAGGCTAAACCAGTTTGAAGACGAACATCATGTTAGCAATGACGATAAAAGAAGGCTAGAGACTGGAACACAACCACCCTAAGGACTACAAACCATGGATTATCATCTAGACCTGCTGCACAATATGAAATAGAGCTGCTACCTTTAAAGGACACAATGCGACATAGCTCTGTTTACACACTGCTGTACCCCCTCCAACTGTATATACAGTATGTTCCCCATTGTCAACAGTTTTGGCAATGTAAATGTATGTTTTCTCATGTCAATAAAGCAAACATCGACTGTACATTGAACAAAACTGGCCAACCCCTTAAACCCTACCCAGTTTTAATCCCTCTTCCATAATTGGGTTGATCAATGCTTTAATGTCCTTATAAAGTTTTAAACTAGGACAGCATTGAGGACCGTGACAGTGTCCAATATTGTGGGGCTGTCATTGACGTTATTATTGCCCATACAGTATATGGAACATGAAGTGTTACAGACAGACAGAATGACAGACAGACCATAATATAATATCTTCCTCAGAGTTATGGGGGTCATATTGGACTGATTATTAGAGGTTTGCATAGGAAAAGGTACAGTTTCATGAAGGTACAGTTCACTGGTACAAGGTCAACTAAAAGGAGATCATAGAAAAGCACTTGGCTTATTTACACAGGAAACCATTGGAGTATCTCATATACTCATGGTTGTAATACCTTTTATCGTGGAAGATAATAACAAAGAGATAAATCAGTAGCATGACCAGTATGTTATAGTTAAAACATCAGAATCCTAGCAAAATAGTATAAATATGAAGCCATTATCAATAATTATCGGTATAATGAAGGTTTACAGTACATTACTCTTTTTGTGCTTTGTGTAGCAATGTTTCTCATGCGTGTGAGGAGGAGTCAGTTATATTAAAGTTATAGTGTTTACCCAATTACCCAATAAAGCATGCAAATGATAGAAATCAATGTTTTATTGTAAACATTGTGGTCATTTACAGTGTTCACAGAAATACATCAGAATCAACTGTCATACCAGAATTACAATTTTAAATCAATTGTAGTTTTAAAACATCTATTAACACTCAAACCTCACTTCACTGGAGCAGTTGTTCTCAAACATTCCATTTTGTTACAGTACGGACAATAGTCTCATATCACAACATTGTCATTGTCAAGCTGTCTTCTTTCCTCTTCCAAGGTTCAAGGTTAAAAAAACTAAGCTGCTTAAATGTATCTATATCAGTGGTTCTGAAAGTGTATTTCAGGGACTCTCTATGTTCCTTTATGGGGGTCTAAATCGACCCTTACACGTCTGTAACTTTGACAGTGTACAAATAGACACAGGGAGAGAGAGATACTGGTCTTATTGCATCTGGCAACATTGTCTTTCTCTCCCATGTTAAACAATCTTTGCTGCTTCATGGTAACTTTCTCTTTTATTATTCATACATGTACAGTACAGGGCAAACACTATTTATTTACATTACAGTGGAATTATGAAGTATTTTCAACCTTTAATCAACAGGTGTCCTGTAAGGCTGGAGAGACAACAAGGTTTAATTAATCTGGCCAAACATAAGCCACAGACAAATGGCCACATAGTGACTGGAGGGAAGGAAGCTAACCTCCAACTGCTCGCTAAGCTGACCGCACTGAAGAGCAGTACTAGCTCCTGTACCAGTACCACACGATGATTCCACCCGTCAGGATGCAGTTGTAGGGGGACCTCAGGATATGGGAGCTGGACCCTAAACCTCGTCAGGCACCATAAACAGTACAATGGGACTTGGCCCAAGAATGGTCTTGTATGTTCTCCCTGCATCTGCTGTTGGTGATTAAGGTCCTCAGAAGACTGATGCTTGAACCCCCTCCTCCGTCAACCTATATGAATGTATGAGAGTGGAATTAAGTTCACACGAAACATTTTCACAAAAACAAAAGTGCAAAGAACTGTTCACACCAGAACGGCAACAGCATGCTGCTGTTAACCGCTGCAACCTGACCTCAGGAACCATTTGGAACCATATGGTTCCAATTTAATAATGGAACCAAATGGACCCTAACAGGTCCATTTGGTTCCATTTGTACACTGTCAAAGTTACAGACCTATGTTAAATTGCTGCTCTGAGGGAACTTTGTCAATGCTGCTCTGAGGGCAGCTTAAATGATATGCAAGGAGCAATGTTAAAATGCTGCTCTGAGGGCAGCTTAAATGATATGCAAGGAGCAATGTTAAAATGCTGCTCTGAGGGCAGCTTAAATGCTATGCAGAGACCAATGTTAAGATGCTGCTCTGAGGGCAGCTTAAATGATATGCAAAGAGCAATGTTAAAATGCTGCTCTGAGGGCAGCTTAAATGATATGCAAAGAGCAATGCTGCTCTGGGGGCAGCCTAAATGACATGCATAGACCAATGTTAAAATGTTGCTCTGAGGGCACTTTGTCAATGCTGCTCTGAGTAAACGATATGCATAGACCAGTGCTGCTCTGGGGGCAATTTGTCAATGCTGCTCTGAGGGCAGCCTAAATGATATGCATAGACCAATGTTAAAATGCTGCTCTGAAGGCAGTTGGTCAATGCTGCTCTGAGGGCAGCTTACATAATATGCAAAGAGCAATGTTAAAATGCTGCTCTGAGGGCACTTTGTCAATGCTGCTCTGAGGGCAGCTTAAATGATATGCATAGACCAATGTTAAGATGCTGCTCTGAGGGCAGCTTAAATGATATGCAAAGAGCAATGCTGCTCTGGGGGCCGCCTAAATGACATGCATAGACCAATGTTAAAATGTTGCTCTGAGGGCAGTTATTCAATGCTGGTCTGAGGGCAGCTTAAATGATATGTATAGACCAATGTTAAAATGCTGCTCGGAGGGCAATGAGATAGAAACACTAGTTTCTAGTGTCTCTATCTCTCTCTGGAAGAGGTTGCACATGAACTCTGCAGCTTCACTGAGGCGCCTCAACACAACAAAATGATTTAAATAACATTGCAATTCAAGGCAGTTTGAACAGCTAATTTCAACAGAGTAGCTATGTAACAAGGCCAAGCTGCATTAGCTAACAACAGTAGCTTGCTAGCTATGTTTGAAAATGTTAACATTAGCAACCTGCTAGGTTGCTACATTTGAAAATGAATAACATTGCATTTCAAGGCAGAGTTTGAACAACTAGTTTCAACATGGCAGACTATGGTAACAAGGCTAATCTACAGTTCAAATCTACAATTCAAAATTTCATTGAACCCGCCTCCCGCCCCGCCTCCAACTGTTACTGATTGGCCAGGCGCGACGACCAATGAAATTGAATGCTGCCCTCAGGTCACATTCCAATCCTTATAAGTCACATCTGCAGATTATCCCCCGTGCATGTGTCAGAGTTGCACAATATAAGCACCCGTGGTCCCCCTCTTCCCTCTATGCTACAAAACCTGTTTACATTATGTCTTTAATCACCTGGTAGAGACACAATTACAATATATGATCAATTAAACTTACTCTAATATCAAAAAACAACAGTCGTTAAGTCGTCAATGTTGTTTATAGAACACATCGTAGTGAGTTCAAGTAGGATAGAGACCTGATCTTTGAATATATGGCAGGATCGACGCCAGTTTAAAAGTATTTTCTGCAGGTTTGAAACTATTTAGGATAGGATTGTGTTGCGTTGTGTCAGTGTGTAAATCCTTGCATGATAACATGCTGTTATAACCTGACTTTCGCCAGATGGTTTGCAGCATTGCGTATAACGCTCTAAGCAATGCTGCCACCATCTGGCGAAAGTCAGGTAAGCTGTTAATGGCTGTAGACAACTGGAATTCATTTAATGTGCTCTATAACCATCATTGATTAATTGTACAGATATCTAGCGCTCAATCCAGCTCCAGATCTTCCCCTCTGTCCAGGGACGTAACATGTAGAATTTAAAGTTGTAAATCACTGGACTTCATCACAACAAAACTGCTTTTAGGGGGGTTTATTTACCACACACACGTTCACACAAATCCACACATGAATCGCCCTGACAAACTACGATTTCGGGTGCTATTAGGTTAGCCGATGATTGTTTCCAGCAGTAGTTGTTGGTAGTAGGTTATTTAACAGCCACCAATCTACATGTTACGCTCATCACTTGCTCCATCTGAATGATGCTCCCGCTGGTCAAAACAACCATTTGCGCATGCGTGAGGTCCCCGTGAACCTCAGATAATACGACCTCAGATAATACCAAACAGAATATAAACCTGTATAAAAGCATGCCATAACACAAAATAAACACAGCCATAAAAAAGTACGTCCACATGCACACTTCCTTCAGAAATCAGAACCTCAATGAAAATATGTACATGCGGAAAACATGATAAACACACTGATAAAATCTATAAGCCCCTGGGAAAATGCACCTTTCCATTCCCTCCTCTAGGGGTCACCCCCTGACGGTTTATAACTTCCAAAACAATATGGTTATATATTAGATAAAAAATATTGTATAGAAATACTATCATGAATCTATAAGATTTCCCTGGAAAATCCTACACCTCCCACCTGGTCTATTGGACTCTGAGACCAAATAGGCCACACACAAAGCATGTAAGACTTTTAGAGAAAATAGATAGAAAGTCCAAAATCAAACTAAATAGAATACAAAGGTGTCCATCCATTGTGAACTGTCCGAAAGAAACATTGTCCGACCGCAAACGAAATCCGTTCATTATGAACCGCCCGAAAGAACAGTGTCCGACCGCAAACGCAATCCGTTCATTATGAACCGTATAAACAGGAATAGCGTCCGGACACGAAAACCAAAAATGAAGTCATCAGAGTCAAGAGTGCTCGAGCAATCTTCAAAAGACTAGTTAAATTTTGTCTGCACCTCCACTGGGATCAAACAACCAACTTCCGCATGTCCCTGCGGAGGAAGGTAGACGACTATGGCACCCCGTCCTTCCTCACTCGAGACCAACTGATGGGAAGGCTGTGACAGGACGTCTCGGACAATGCCCTTGCCTTGGAAACGACCTCGTAGAGGATTCTGGTTCGCTATCCACACCAGGTCACCAGCAGCTGCATACAGGGCCGGAGTGTGCCGACTGAGGAGATAAGGAACCAACAACTGGCTCCACCGCTTCCCGTTCACCTCGATCTGGACCGCCCGGAGCCTGCTTAAAGGGAAAGAAGGATACTCGAAGTCTAGAGTATCACCCCCGGGTCCCGCCCGCCCCTGTAACAGTGAGTTAGCCATAATGACTTCTACACCCTCATCTAGGACTTGCTCCTTAGCCCCAATTGGCCTCTCATAGGCCAGGTTCGCTGCTAGATAAAGGAGAGTCAGGAATTCTAAAGTAGTTACATCCCCACCCTCATCAACACCACCCAAAGCCCTCTCAAGAAAGCGGACAGCCGCCTCCACAGCCCCATTACTATGTGACAAGTCTGCAGGACTAAATTCCCACATCGATTCAGTCCCAATCGCTCTCTTCTGGATACGACCGTGGTATAGCAAGAGTCTCGCTTCTTCTTCTTTGTATACGAGTCGTTCAATTGCAGTAGTGGGGGAAGACACATCAGCTGGGGCAGCGAGGCTTAAGCTGTGAAACGCAGCTGTGCACTTCTTAACCGCCATGACCTCCTCCCACTGCACTCGTTCACCGGACCTGTCGAGCAACCAGGTGTGCACTGCTCTGCGGATGTAACCAATAGCGCCACAGAGCTTGGTTAAAGTCCAGCACCTGACCAGGTCCACCAGCTTTACAAGCGTCGCTCCCCAAAACAACTCTGAATTGACGCCTTCCTCCTGCTGCTGGTTAGGCAATACAATAGTGTCTGGCTTGGTAGGCTCAACTCCCTGCCTCCCACCGTGACCAGACCACACCGTGGGCTTGAAGTAGACACCCCTGGCCACGGTGTCGGCATCAACCTCAGCCACAATTTCCTTTTGTCTCTGGAGACTGTCCTGAGACACGAACGTGACATCAACAAAGGTAACGTCAGTGATAACATTCCGTTCTTCCACTTTGTCAGCAAACTGAGGCAGGTAGGTGGCCTCGCACATGACCTCCTGAACATTATTGTAGCCCATGGTCACCTGCACCACTGCAGTGCAATCTTCAATAACATCAGCGCTGCTCGCTGCTGTAGTCTTGACTCCCAAGCCGCTTAGCACCGGGCTGTGAAGGACTCCGACCCTCACGGCCCCTGCTCTCATTGTGCAAGCAGTGTGAGTTGCTGACTGACAAGAAGTCACCCCAATGACCTTGGATAATTCAGGATGCACTCCACTGACAGTCTTTCCCAACGGGCTATCCCACAAAACCAAATCGCCGCATCTCATCAAACGTTGTGGAGCCAAACGCCCTTCTCTGGCGCTTACGAGCATATCCACCTTCTGCGGACGTCTCAACTCACCTGGCTTGACTGCTCCAGGGAAGAACTTCTCCAGGCTCTTTGAGTCCACTGTATAGTCAATGCGGGCAATCTCATCCAGTCCATAACAAATCATCTCGTGACTCTGCAAGGACCCTTCTATCATCACTTTGAGAGACACAACATACTTCCTTGTATTCATGCTCGTCTTCATTCCTCCCACACCACGCACAATTAGTGTGACACGCTCGCCCACTAAACCAAGGTCTTTCGCTGCCTGGTGAGTGAGGTAATTAGTGTCTGAGGCAAAGTCAATCATCGCCCCCAACCAGTCCCCTCTTCTTGTCGTGACATCAAGCATCATCATGAGGACTGGGTGCTCTTCTTGTACACAACTGTCCAACACTCCACCATAGTTTGTCATAGCCTTGTAAGCACCCTTTAGTTGCTCAGGTGTCAGGCCCAGCCCAGCGAGGATGGCTATCTACTGGGCGGTTGGACCCTGGGGATCTCTTTCTTGCTCCTCTTCGACCCCTGCTCCTGCAGCATCTCTACGTGCAGTGTCTTTGTTGGGGCGTGCTTTGAGGCACAGGAAGTAATGATGATCAGGGGAATCATCACCCCTCTGACATTCTTCATTACGGCACAGAAAGTTCCTCTTACACGGACCCTCATGAAGATCCAAACATTTGAAACAAGCCTTCATTTTCTTAGCATGGATCCTTTTATCTGAAGCATTAGCCTCCCTAAAGGTTTTGCAGCGATATAGCTGACCGGCATGCCCGCTTTGACCGCACACATCACACAAACCTTGCGTGGAGTTGCTCCTGGTTTCGCCCACCGTAGCTCTGGTGGAAGATCTCCTCTCTTGCTCGCGGGGATACGGGCCACCCGTCCTGGCGGCGCCCGGTTTCCTCTGCAGCAACTGCTCTTTCCTCATCAGAACAGCCTTCTGGTCCACCAGGAACTGCATTAATTTGTAAAACAGGTTCCCTGGGTGGACACCGTTGTCAACATCACACTGGAAAAGCAGCCACCTCTCCAACATACTGTCCGGTAGCTTACTCTCCAGTGATGAGATTACTAGTTGATTCCTAATAACGTCCTCACATGCCAAATCTTGCAAGTCCATCAACGCACATTCTACAGCTTCGATTAACTGTAGCGCTTCCTTTGGTTGGTTATTCCGCACAGGTGGCATTTCCTGCAATTCCATTATGATTTCGTTTACAATTTGTGACACGTTACCATAACAACTGTCCAGTGCTCTGAAAACCTCATCTGCTCTTCGGTATCGCGACAGCCTGCGCTCGTGTTTCACTGTATCCGTGATACTGTCCAACAAGTGAAACAAACGCAAGTCTCTGTTACCAGTTGGTTCGGCTAGTCTTTGTAAAGTGTCCCACTCCTCTTTCCAGCGGTAATAGTCTCTTCTCACTCCAGTGAACTTAGGCAAACTCAAAGGGGCAAGCGCAAAGCGAGGCGCGGCTGCCCCACCACCATCCAGCGGCCCCCCAACAGTGGGGACTTTAGGTCTAGTGTCATCTTGCGATAACGACTTCCTCGGTTTCGGTGATTTTGCAGGCACAAAATCTGAAATTAAACTCTTTTGCTGCGACTGAGTAGTGTTCTGTGTGGCGTCGACCCTGTCCGTTGGCGGAAGCTGGACCCCTATAGCCGCTGCCAAGGAGCCAAAAGTCTTTGTCTTTCTGTCCTTGTACTCCATACAGACGTTACGCATGTCAACTACTTCATTGTCAGGGGCGAAAGGGGAAAAGTTATTCATGAATTCAACCAAATCTCCATATTTGCTCTCCAACTCGTCCTGCATTCCTCTCTGGACTCCGCGGGTGATGCTACCCCCCTTCCGTGTGTCATTTTCACATTGCTCAATGGACTGCTTTAGTCGCTCTTGTCGGAATTCAAACTGGCGTGACAAATGTACTTTCCATACAGTCTCCCTGAGTAGTTTGGATGTATCATCGTACTTGTCACGGCTCTCCCCTAACCTCTTATGTACCCTAGCCACTTCCTCTGAATTGTCATTTTTAGTGTCAGGATCCTCCAATGCCTCAATGTATGCACAACTAGCGTCCATTAGCTCATCAAACTCCTCTTGAAGCGATGTTAAGCTGGAGGTCATTTGGATCTCTGTCATTTTATTCAAACCGTTGTCAATCTTCGTTGACCGCCTGGTGAAAGCGGATTGCGCCACAGAGCGGCACTTTTTGAGTTCCCCCAAGTCAATTGCTTCTGCCATAACGGCTGTTAGAGGGAAGCCTTGCAATTGTACGTCAGAGGGAAGCTTCCAATTGTACAACAGCAAAATGAGAGGGAAGCCTTGCAATTGTACGTCAGAGGGAAGCTTCCAATTGTACAACAGCAAAATGAGAGGGAAGCCTTGCAATTGTACGTCAGAGGGGAGCTTCCAATTGCACAACAGCAAAATGAGAGGGAAGCCTTGCAATTGTACAGCAAAATGGAAAGTGTCTATTTGTGCCACCTGTTGGTGGGATTAGGATTTAAAGTTGTAAATCACTGGACTTCATCACAACAAAACTGCTTTTAGGGGGGTTTATTTACCACACACACGTTCACACAAATCCACACATGAATCGCCCTGACAAACTACGATTTCGGGTGCTATTAGGTTAGCCGATGATTGTTTCCAGCAGTAGTTGTTGGTAGTAGGTTATTTAACAGCCACCAATCTACATGTTACGCTCATCACTTGCTCCATCTGAATGATGCTCCCGCTGGTCAAAACAACCATTTGCGCATGCGTGAGGTCCCCGTGAACCTCAGATAATACGACCTCAGATAATACCAAACAGAATATAAACCTGTATAAAAGCATGCCATAACACAAAATAAACACAGCCATAAAAAAGTACGTCCACATGCACACTTCCTTCAGAAATCAGAACCTCAATGAAAATATGTACATGCGGAAAACATGATAAACACACTGATAAAATCTATAAGCCCCTGGGAAAATGCACCTTTCCATTCCCTCCTCTAGGGGTCACCCCCTGACGGTTTATAACTTCCAAAACAATATGGTTATATATTAGATAAAAAATATTGTATAGAAATACTATCATGAATCTATAAGATTTCCCTGGAAAATCCTACATTAATTAATGCTTTTCGTTTTTTGATACGATAAGTTTAATTTATCATAAAAAAAAATGTAACAGTGTCTAATACCAGACGGATAGTCTAGATAACCCATGGTCTTTGATGATGCGACCTGTCCTTAATAATATCAGACAATATTTAATCCCAAAGCTGTTTAATTTTAAATGCATCATTTTTTGTCCATTGGCAACCAAGGAATCAATGTAAGACATTGCAATTAATTAAAACATCGCTATACTATTAAAAAATCGGATTTGAAAACACGGAAAACCCCATTCTACTAATGGGGGTTGGTGTTCTGTTTCCCCCACGCTTGACTCCGCCCCCAGCTATGACGCGCTGATGACAGAACGCCGTGTTGGTGTATCCACAAGTTTCCGCGGGAGTTTACTGGAGACTAACCGGACCAAACTTCCGGGTTTAACAGCAGACATACAAGCTCACGTCGCGTCGCAGATGCAACCTGTTGAGAGCTTGTAAATCGGCGCCTGAAGATCGATGCAAACGTTTGCGCGATGCACTATGGGGCGTAGGAAACTCGTGGATAGACCAATTATTTATTTACAAACATTGAGACTGAATGCACAGCTGACTGTATCATGTAATCAATTCCCAACAGATCCCCAAACCTGTTGTTTTGGGGAGCACTGGTTATTCAACCTCCTCTTGTGTGCTAGTGAGGTGCTCCCATGGGTGCGCCCTTATCGAGACATATATACTTCATTGCGCAACGGTGTTCCACGTCAAGAGTAGCTGATATACAAACTCACATCGCGTCACCAATGCAACCCTTCTGGGCTTGGAGGTCTGCGGCTCTGCGCGCGACACCGTCGCAGGACGGAGCATAATTAGGCTTCATGGACTGCAGCTGGGCGAGCAGTAGACGCTCTGGTGATCCAGTGGATCGGGTGGGTGATCAAGAGGAGCGCTCCCTCTGTTCTGATGACGGTGAATAGAGGTGGGCTTTGAAGGACAACTGTTTTGAATCGCTATTAGTGTTTACAATCAACAGAAACTAAGGATTATATATTTCAAGAGTGAGAATTTACAGTAAAAATCCTAAGCATTCTTCCTCCACACTGGGAGAAAAACGGCATCTGAAAGTTTGATGGAATGCATTTTTAAACTCGAGTGCCATCCATTGCATCCTATGAACGGTGGGGTTCATTTGGTGCCGACCGGTGTGCGCATACTGGTTTATATCAATGTGACGTGGACCATTAAAGGAGTAGTTCACCCCCAAAATGACTTTTTTTCTATTGATTACTCATGCCATGGAGAGTAGAGTTCAATAATATTTTTTGGTTTTTGTCACATTCCTAAGACAAAAAATTGATTTGAGTAAATTTACCCCCATTGATTCCGGATGGTGACCCGTTTCGAAACGGGTCACCATCCGGAATGAATGGGGGTAAATAAATTTATTGTTATCACATTTTTGTCTTAGGAATGCGACAAAAAACTAAAAATATTATTGAACTCTAGTCTCCATGGCATGAGTAATCAATAGAAAAAAAAGTCATTTTGGGGGTGAACTACTCCTTTAAGGCATCTATACAATGGTGGTGGACCTGGGCATCCAGAGGGGATAACTCTGGCTCCATCTAGGGGCAGCCAATGTGTATAAAAACATTTAGTTGCACTGTTTAACCATTGAAGTGGTCCCAGGGTGCCATCTAGTGGCTGTGTCAGAGCAGTGCACACTAGTTGTTTCTATGGGTCACTAAATGGGCTTCATGAAATCGCTATGGCTTTTACCTTTAGTAGTTCTGAAGCAGGAAGTGTCCACTGGATTCAACCAACCAATCAGGAGACTGGTACGTGTGTTGATTCTTTTTTTAAATATATCTTTTTATTGATTTTTTTCCCATTATAAAATGCAGGACATACAGGGATACTGTGCATAAGACAGCACATCGAGGAACAAAACAACACATACAACAAGATACAAGACAAAACAAACCCTAACATGTACCCATCCACCCGCCCACCCGCCAGCCCTGGGGGGAGTAATTGAAAATTAAAAAAAAAAAAAAAAAAAAAAAAAAAAGAATATACATATATATACATACACGCATACATATATATATATACATATACATACACACATAAATGCATAGTATGGGGGAAAAGAAAGGAAATATGTATAATGTTTTTGGTTACATTAAGCTTCTAGGCAAGGAAAGTGTTGATTCAACTCAACCAATGAGAAGACTGGAACACAACCTGTTGATTCCAGGGGTGCCACAAGGGGGGGGGGGCTGAGTTACTATAGGGCCCAAGGTAGAGGGGCCTTAATTATTAGCTACTGAAAAATAGCAGATCTACAAGCTCACAGTGCGGCCATGCTGCGAGCTTGTAGATCTGCTGTTTTTGAAAAGTCGTGAAAATCTTTGAATCTATGTATTTTTTAAGCAGACATTTTAAACTCAAATTTTGCTGCTGGGGGGTCCCTGGAACTAATTATTTTGAGATGGGGGTCCGTGGCCAAATACATATCATTCTGGTGGCCCTTGACATGAAAAAATTTGAGCACCACTGACATAGAAACATAGGGTTTTCAAAAAAAGAATCAAATTCAAAGACACATTTTCACGATTTTTCAATAGCTAAAGCATAAAATAATGCTTAATAATGCGTTCCCAGTCTAAATGGGTTAAAACCCCTCCCCCTATGAAGAACATTCATGGGGGGCCCACAGTGAATCCTTGTACCCAGGGCCCAGAATTTGGTGTGACACCCCTGGTTGATTCCACCAATGAGGAGACTGCAACACATCTCTGTTTCCTGAATCACTGATCAACAAGCAGGAGGAAAGACAACAGACCTGTAGTTTACTGGGAGTTTGTTCAGAGACACTGTTTAGTTGTGATTCTAGAGCAGTTTGTTAAACAGAGAAACTGTTTAGTTGTGATTCTATAGCAGTTTGTTCAGAGAAACTGTTTAGTTGTGATTCTATAGTAGTTTGTTCAGAGAAACTGTTTAGTTGTGATTCTATAGTAGTTTGTTCAGAGAAACTGTTTAGTTGTGATTCTATAGCAGTTTGTTAAACAGAGAAACTGTTTAGTTGTGATTCTATAGTAGTTTGTTCAGAGAAACTGTTTAGTTGTGATTCTATAGTAGTTTGTTCAGAGAAACTGTGTAGTTGTGATTCTATAGCAGTTTGTTAAACAGAGACACTGTTTAGTTGTGATTCTATAGCAGTTTGTTAAACAGAGAAACTGTTTATTTGTGATTCTATAGCAGTTTGTTAAACAGAGACACTGTTTAGTTGTGATTCTATAGCAGTTTGTTAAACAGAGAAACTGTTTATTTGTGATTCTATAGCAGTTTGTTCAGATAAACTGTTTAGTTGTGATTCTATAGCAGTTTGTTAAGAGAAACTGTTTATTTGTGATTCTATAGCAGTTTGTTCAGAGAAACTGTTTAGTTGTGATTCTATAGCAGTTTGTTAAGAGAAACTGTTTAGTTGTGATTCTATAGCAGTTTGTTAAGAGAAACTGTTTAGCTGTGATTCTATAGCAGTTTGTTCAGACATGTTGAACAGAGAAACTGCTTCCTCATGGTTGTAGATTCTAGGAACAGAAAGGGCAGCAGAGGCTCGGGGGTAGAGCTGCCGTCTTACGGAGGGTTCCCAGTATGTAAAGCAGAGGCTCAGGGGTAGAGCTGCCGTCCAGTATGTAAAGCTATTCCTTCCAGATGACCTGAGAGGTCATGATGTCACACGAGATCTGATCAAAAGGTAAGTCTTATCTATCTATAAATGCGAGAAGTCTCTGCGTGTGTGTGTGTGTGTGTTTGTAATCCGCGTATCTCGAGAACCGTTCGTCCCACCGGCTTCAGATTCGGCACGCGCGTTCCCCGCCGCGGCACGGAGTGCAGTGCCGGGTCTCGACCCGACCCGACGCGCGGTTTTCCCGAACCGGCGCGAAACGTTCGGAATCTCCTTATGCGGGGTTGATTGTTGACATCAGGCTGTTTCTGAGGAAATCGGCGAAAGCTCTGACTCATTGTGACATCACTTCATAAAAGGCTCTGACATCACGTACGCCACATGAGTCAACTTTTCCCGAACCGGCGCGAAACGTTCGGAATCTCCTTATGCGGGGTTGATTGTTGACATCAGGCTGTTTCTGAGGAAATCGGCGAAAGCTCTGACTCATTGTGACATCACTTCATAAAAGGCTCTGACATCACGTACGCCACATGAGTCAACAAAAAATATCTGTGAGTGTGTATGTATGTAGGTAATCCGCGTATCTCGAGAACCGTTCGTCCCACGGGCACGCGCGTTCTCCATAGACAGATATCTCCATATATGGGCATAAAATGGACCCAGAACTATAACTGCAGTGATCTCCATATATCCATATATGGGCATAAAATGGACGCAGATAGCCAGATATCTCCATATATGGACATAAATGGACAGAGGCAAACAGATGGTCAAAGATCTCCATATATGGGCATAAAATGGACGCAGACAGACAGATACAGATATCTCCATATATGGGCATAAATGGACACAGGCAAACAGATGTTCAAAACGGGTCCTATGACAACAGGTATAATGAGGTTTGCATTAAAGGGGGAACCGGCACTGTGTCTGCAACACAGTTGGAGGCACAGGCAAACAGATGTTCAAAACGGGTCCTATGACAACAGGTATAATGAGGTTTGCATTAAAGGGGGAACCGGCACTGTGTCTGCAACACAGTTGGAGGCACAGACAGATACTCCATATATGGGCATAAAATGGACGCAGATAGACAGATATCTCCATATATGGGCATAAAATGGACCCAGAACTATAACTGCAGTGATCTCCATATATGGACATAAAATGGACGCCGACAGACAGACAGACAGACAGACAGATACAGATATCTCCATATATGGGCATAAATGGACACAGGCAAACAGATGTTCAAAACGGGTCCTATGACAACAGGTATAATGAGGTTTGCATTAAAGGGGGAACCGGCACTGTGTCTGCAACACAGTTGGAGGCACAGACAGATACTCCATATATGGGCATAAAATGGACGCAGATAGACAGATATCTCCATATATGGGCATAAAATGGACCCAGAACTATAACTGCAGTGATCTCCATATATGGACATAAAATGGACGCCGACAGACAGACAGACAGACAGACAGATTGGAGGCACAGACAGATACTCCATATATGGGCATAAAATGGACGCAGATAGACAGATATCTCCATATATGGGCATAAAATGGACCCAGAACTATAACTGCAGTGATCTCCATATATGGACATAAAATGGACGCCGACAGACAGACAGACAGACAGACAGATACAGATATCTCCATATATGGGCATAAATGGACACAGGCAAACAGATGTTCAAAACGGGTCCTATGACAACAGGTATAATGAGGTTTGCATTAAAGGGGGAACCGGCACTGTGTCTGCAACACAGTTGGAGGCACAGACAGATACTCCATATATGGGCATAAAATGGACGCAGATAGACAGATATCTCCATATATGGGCATAAAATGGACCCAGAACTATAACTGCAGTGATCTCCATATATGGACATAAAATGGACGCCGACAGACAGACAGACAGACAGATACCTCCATATATGGGCATAAATGGACACAGGCAAACAGATGTTCAAAACGGGTCCTATGACAACAGGTATAATGAGGTTTGCATTAAAGGGGGAACCGGCACTGTGTCTGCAACACAGTTGGAGGCACAGACAGATACTCCATATATGGGCATAAAATGGACGCAGATAGACAGATATCTCCATATATGCATGGGCATAAAATGGACCCAGAACTATAACTGCAGTGATCTCCATATATGGACATAAAATGGACGCCGACAGACAGACAGACAGATACAAATATCTCCATATATGGGCATAAATGGACACAGGCAGACAGATGGTCAAAACGGGTCCTATGACCAGGTAAAAAACAGGTATAATGGGGTTTGCATTAAAGGGCGGGGCATTCATTCCCTATTTACATTGTTCCGAGTTGGCCAGGTCGCCGACTAGACGCTCGGGCGGCCCAGCTTCTAGTCTATCTATAAATGCGAGAAGTCTCTGCGTGTCTGTCTGTCTGTCTGTGTGTCTGTAATCCGCGTATCTCGAGAACCGTTAGTCCCACCGGCTTCAGATTCGGCACGCGCGTTCCCCGCCGTGGCACGGAGTGCAGTGCCGGGTCTCGACCCGACCCGACGCGCGGTTTTCCCGAACCGGCGCGAAACGTTCAGAATCTCCTTATGCGGGGTTGATTGTTGACATCAGGCTGTTCCGGAGGAAATCGGCGCAAGCGCTGACTCATTGTGACATCACATCATAAAAGGCTCTGACATCACGTACGCCACATGAGTCAACAAAAAATCTCTGTGAGTGTGTATGTATGTATGTAATCCGCGTATCTCGAGAACCGTTCGTCCCACCGGCACGCGCGTTCTCCATATATGGGAATAAAATGAATGCCCGTATGCGGAGCTGATGTCTGACATCAGAGTTTTCCGCAACCGGTACTGTGTGTGCAGAGATCTTCATATATGGGCAAAAAAGCGACAGAGATCTCATATATGGGCATAAAATGGACGCAGATAAACAGATATCTCCATATATGGCATATATGGGCATACAATGGACGCAGAATCACAAAGATCTCCATATACGGGCATAAAAGGGACACAGACAGACAGATACAGAGATCTCCATATATGGGCATAAAATGGACGCAGATAGACAGATATCTCCATATATGGGCATATATGGGCATAAAATGGACCCAGAACTATAACTGCAGTGATCTCCATATATGGACATAAAATGGACGCCGACAGACAGACAGACAGATACAGATATCTCCATATATGGGCATAAATGGACACAGGCAGACAGATGGTCAAAACGGGTCCTATGAAAACAGGTATAATGGGGTTTGCATTAAAGGGCGGGGCATTCATTCCCTATTTACATTGTTCCGAGTTGGCCAGGTCGCCGACTAGACGCTGGGCCACCCAGCTTTTAGTTATTATAATTATAGCAGTAAGACGCCCTAAGGGCGAGACTGACAGAAACAGAATATGTCCATATATGGGCATTCCCAGATATGGGCTTAATATTGATGACATCAGGAATCTCCATATATTGGCATAAAAGAGATTGTATTAGTCACCCTAATAGGGAATCATCTGGGAATGCCCATATATGGATTTAATATTTAAATTTGACGTTTTCGGGCCTGGTAGGGCGTAACATGTATGCTAATTAGTAAGGTCAGAGCAAAGTGGACCAGTGGTCCGTGAGGGGGTCCCAGGGGGTCCCCAGCTAAATGATGGAGGGTTCCTAACCAAATGGACCCTTATAGATCTTTAACTCTTGAGAGCGTGAAATGAAACCGTTTCATCTTAAGTTTCATTATTGTTAAATATCTGCATTACTTAATTTACCAGAAGTCAACAAAATTATAGAATGTAGAAGAATTGTTATTTTTGTTCAACTTTTGCCTGTTATCTCTGCTATGGTACCAACATCAATACAGCATGGAATTGTGGACACAAATCCTATGCAACAACAACTAACTTCACCATTCCTGCGTTGCTCTACTGAAGGTTGACCAGCAGAGAGCGCTGTTTCACAGTCTATAGCATTTAATGACAGAGCTTACTTTATAGCTGACATGTTAAAACGCTTTGTGTCTCCATAGGGAATCACTGCGGTCATCACATTACTGGCTTCTAGGAATGTGTCCATGGAGTGAGTAATCGATAGGAAAAAAGTCATTCTTTAGGTGAACAATCCATTTAATTAAGTGAATATCAAAGTGACACCCTATTGACCATAGATTACCTGAACTGGAAATGCCATTAGAGTTTCTGCTGACTGATGCATTGTGGGACATGTTGTTTCTGAAGTGGGGGTGAATGTGGAGCTGATTTAGCTGATGGTTCTGCACGTGTGCGTCTGAGAAACTAATCTGTATTGTTGTACACAGTTGTATCTGTATTGTTCCATACTCTGTTGTGTGCGTGCGTGCGTGCGTGCGTGCGTGCGTGCATGCGTGCGTGCATGCGTGCATGTGTGCACGTGCGCGGGGTGTGTGTGTGTGTGTGTCTATTGAGGTGTCAGAAAAGGAGGTCTCACAACTCACTTTGACAGCTCCAAGTTTATTAATGACGATGAAGCAGCATTAATTCATATTAATTTATACATTTGGTTCTTTTCTGTTCCTATAGGTCTATAGTACTGCATTGATAGTTTTATGTTCCTATAGGTCTATAGTACTGCATTGATAGTGTTATGTTCCTATAGGTCTATAGTACTGCATTGATAGTTTTATGTTCCTATAGGCCTATAGTACTGCATTGATAGTGTTATGTTCCTATAGGTCTATAGACCATATTCACCGCGGCATTCAAGGTAAGTTAGGTTACAACCTTACTGTGTACAAAGACTTGCTATCTGTGCAGTGCTTGCGCCACTATCATATTAACTATTTGTTGTTAGATTGTTTCTGATTAATATGCAAAAATCACGATACAATAATATTAACTATGGCAGAGCAAGCACTAGTCTGCATACTGTAGCAAGTCTTTGTACAGAGTAACACTGCAACCTAACTACCATGAATATTGTGGATGTACCCTTTTATTTAATCCTTTTGGGGATGTTGATGTTGTCATCTGCCCATTTGTCAATTTGGTAAAAAGAAATTGGTTGAATAGAACTCATATTTTGGGACCATCGCTCCATTGTTCACAATGGTTTGTAATGCAGGCTGCTATCCCAGGAAGACGGAAGTCATGTGATCCAAGATGGCCGCGGTGTGAATATGGTCTATAGTACTGCATTGACAGTTTTATGTTCCTATAGGTCTATAGTACTGCATTGACAGTTTTATGTTCCTATAGGCCTATAGTACTGCATTGATAGTTTTATGTTCATATAGGTCTATAGTACTGCATTGATAGTTTTATGTTCCTATAGGTCTATAGTACTGCATTGATAGTTTTATGTTCCTATAGGTCTATAGTACTGCATTGATAGTTTTGTCGTTGTTGTCACAACAAAACCACTTCCTGTTCTCTGGGAATTCACTCCAACAAACTCCAACAAACTCCTTGATCAGTGTTTCTGTATTTGATACTTTCTGTATAGCACTGTGTTTTATCTGTCTGTCATTCTGTTATGAGTAAAAAAAAAAAAAAACTAAACAAACCCAAAGGGTTTTAGTTGACCTTGTACCAGTTAAAGGAGCTATAGTCAACTTTTTCATTGTAGGGCCGACACTTTGTTATGTAAACAAAGTGTCGGTCTGACAATTGTTCCTTTTCTGAAAAGTTAACTGTTAGTTAACTGTTAACTGTTATGTTAAGTACATTACGTGACATAACAGTCATTCATGAAGTATGCGCGTGGTTCTTATGTCCATGAAAAGGATCAAAGCTAGTTGTTCGCAGCTGTGTTTCCCCCCAACGGGGGTCCTGGAGCCCCCTGGAGGCCTGGGGGTATTCTGGGGGGGTTCTGGGGTTACTCAGACATGCTCTCATTATTCCTGGGCTTTTGCCTCTAGTTATGAATGACACATCCCACTTATATCATAAGATCATTTTCTAACAAACATACAATGTTTGAAACATATAGCTGAAAGCCTCCAGGGGCCCCAGGCCGGGTGTTTATCCCAGGAACAGAGTCTTCCTCTGGGGCGTCTGGCCTGGCAGAGGTGGGCCCATGCAGGTTTACGTCATTGTTTCAGGAAATATGCGCATCGGGTTGTGGCGTCTGATAGGTACATTTGATTTGTTTATAATAATAATAATAATAATAATAATAATAATAAAGCTTTATTTGTATAGCACCTTTCATGACATGAAATGCAGCTCAAAGTGCTTTACAGAGCAGAAAATGAAGCACAGTTACTTAACAGAAAAAATAAAATACACATGAATACAATAAAGCAGAACAATAAAAACATAAAACATTGAAGAACAATTTCAGAACAGTGTGGACGTCAATAGCATCAAAGAGATAAAAAAATAATTCAGCTAAAAGCAAGAGTAAAGAAATAGGTCTTGAGCTGTGCTTTAAAGCTATCCACAGAGGCTGCCTGTCTTAGGTGTAGTGGGAGTTTATTCCAAACTGTCGGTCCGTAGAAGCAGAAAGCTGCTTCACCATATTTTTTATATTTCATTTTAGGCACATCGAGTAGGTCAGCACTAGAAGACCTGAGTGGGCGGTTTGGAACGTATCTATGCAGGCAGTCATAGAGGTACGAAGGTGCCAGACCATTTAGAGCTTTATAAACAAGTAAAATAATTTTAAAATCAATCCTAAAAACAACCGGGAGCCAGTGTAGCGACGCTAAGACTGGAGTAATATGTTCTCTCATCTTAGCTTTAGTTAAAACTCTGGCTGCCGCATTTTGAACAAGTTGCAAACTGTCAGTTGTTTTCTTTGGCAGACCAGAGAGAAGTGCGTTGCAGTAATCAAGCCGAGAGAAAACAAAAGCGTGGATCAGCGTTTTTGCATCGTCCAATGTTAGATAGGCTCTAATTCGCGCAATATTTCTAAGGTGAAAGAAGGCAATCTTGGTGACATGATTAATGTGTGTATTAAAATTCAATTCAGCGTCAATGATCACTCCCAGGTTCTTTACAGAAGTGTTACTTTCTTTAGACAGGTTACCAAGTCTACTTATTATTGATTCTCTCTGCGCAGTAGAAACAATTATGAGAACTTCTGTCTTGTCCTCATTTAGTTTGAGAAAGTTCTCACTCATCCAGCATTTTATGCTAGACACACACGTCAGCAATGGGTCTAGAGCACAGGGGTCGTCCGGAGCTACCGAAAGGTACAGCTGGGTGTCATCAGCATAGAAATGGAAATTCACACCGTGAGCGGAAATAAGTTCTCCCAGCGGCAGTATATAGAGGGAGAATAATAAAGGACCAAGAATTGAGCCCTGTGGAATACCAGAGCAGATGTTGTGTTTGTTTGACTCAAAGTCAGCTAGATTAACAAAGTAGCTTCTGCCTGTTAGGTAGGAGTAAAACCAGGACAAAGCTGTGCCTGACAGCCCTACCCAGTGTTCAAGACGTTGTATTAGAATTGTATGGTCAATTGTGTCAAAAGCCGCCGTTTGATCCAGCAGTAGGAGAACGGATACATTTTTGTTATCAGCAGACACCCTAAGATCATTAATTACTTTTAAAAGTGCAGTTTCTGTGCTGTGTCCTTTCCTGAAGCCGGATTGGAATTTGTTGTGCACCTTATTGTTCTGCAGAAATACATCCAATTGATGAAAGATAATTTTTTCTAGGACCTTGCCCAGAAAAGGCAAATTGGAAATGGGTCTATAATTACACAGCATGGACGGGTCGAGGTTGTGTTTCTTGAGTAAGGGCTTAACTACGGCCGTTTTCAGTGTTTCTGGAAAGACACCTGATTGTATAGAGTTATTTACTATTTTTAGGATATCTCCAATCACACAGTCTACAACCTCTTTGAGAAATGGCGTGGGTATTGCATCCAGCGAGCAAGAAGACGATGTCATTTGCGATATGGTTTTACGAAGTTCCTCTTCATCAATTTCACAAAATGATACTAGGCTGCCCCTAGATTTATCTACACTTTTACACATGGCACCATTAACCGCATTTGCATTTGTGACAGTATTATTCATAATACCAGCTCGAATGTTCACAATTTTGTTGTCAAAGAAGGATGCAAACTCATTACACTTTGCTTTAGAGGCAAGGAGTGACTGCTTGTAGGACTGGGGGGGGTTTAAGAGGCGTTCAATAGTGGAGAATAAGACCCTAGCATTGTTCTTGTTCTCATTAATAATTCCGGAAAAATAGGCCTGCCTAGCCAGACGCATGGTTTTATTGTACGTGGCTGTTAATGACTTAAAAATCTGTAGATGGATAGTTAGTTTATTTTTTCTCCAAGCTCGCTCTGCTTTGCGGCATTGTTTCTTGAGTGAGCGTATATGATCGTTTATCCAGGGTGTTTCTTTTACTTTATGTTTCTTTTTAGTTTTCATAGGAGCCACTATATCCAGAGCTGACTCTAATTTAAGATTAAAATGTTGAACCATATCATTTACTGAGGGAATATCAGGAAGGGGGGGTGCACATGCAAGATGGCGAGCAAACTCTTCTGCTGCCGATGCCCTGAAAAATCTCTTTTTTATAGTATATTCTCTATTGTATTTTTCTAGATCAGAGACAGTCATATTAAAACACAGTAAATAGTGGTCCGATAAGTCAGGCTTAGCGATGATCCTGTCCATAGAAATACTTAGCCCTTTAGAGATCACCAGGTCTAGGGTGTGGCCCTGATTGTGGGTTGGCCCGGTAACATGCTGAACAAAATCAAGGGAATGTAATAACTGTAAGAAACTCATAGCAGTAACATCTGTAACAATATCCACATGTAAATTTGCATCGCCAGCAATCAAGGTTCTCTCATAGTCAGTGGAACAGATATATGGTAATCATTAGAACAGAGGATTTACTCTCAAATAAGTTAGCTTGGTATTCAAAGGATGAAAAACTTCCAAAAGACAGGTTCTTGAATTTAAAGATGTCAGAGAAAATGTACGCCAAACCTCCACCTCTTTTTCCTTCGCGCACTGATTGAATAAAATGATAGTTTGGTGGGCAGGCGACGCCAAGTGCAACAGCTCCATCTGTGCCCAGCCAAGTCTCTGTTAAAAATATTATATCTAGCTTCTCTTCACAGATTAGATCATTTACAGAGGAGGGCTTGTTTAAAAGTGACCTGATGTTAAAGAGGGCCAGATTTATTTTTTGACATTCTACTGTACTATAGTCCCTACAGGGTATGTAAGTTAAATTTGCTAGATTAGCAGAGCCACTGCTTGTCCTGGACACTCTATTTGAAATTACAGTAGAAATATTGTGAGCCTGCTTAGTAAAAGCGCCTAGAGGAGCATCGGGTCCAGATACGGTTGTTGCTGGGTATAATATCGGACCCAACTGATATCAGTGGCTGAATGTATTGTTCAGCTGGGAGGCCATGTATTGGCCCAGTATTGTCCCAGCTCGTTGAGGTCGTGGAGCCATGTTCAGCTGGGAGGCCATGTTTTGGCCCAGTATTGTCCCAGCTCGTTGAGGTCGTGGAGCCATGTATTGTCCCAGCTGGGAGGCCAGGTTCTTCTTTCGTTTAGGTCGTGGAGGGATGGGTGGGGGCGAAAGAACCCAGGCCACAGATTTCTGGGGCATGGCAGGGTCAGTTTCGTCCGTTTTCAAAGATGGTGGTTGTGGAGCCGGGCATTTGGCCGGTGGCGGTTGTGGAGCCGGGCGTTTGGCCGGGCGTCTGGCCGGGGTCATTTTAATCCCTGTGTTAATTAATTCATTCATCCCATTCGTGAAATCTAGAAGGGGCATTGGCGATAGGGAGAAAGAGAAAGATTGGGAAGATGGGGCTTGTTCTTCCACGGTTGACTCTCCAGCCCCTTCCTCTTCCTCTGTCGACTCATCGGTTGACTCTCCAGCCCCTTCCTCTTCCTCTGTCGACTCTCCGTTGTCTGTTGACAGTTCACTCTCATGGTTCGAGCCAGCCACGGCTGAGGCAGGGAAACCATAGAACGTTTCTTCGTTACTCTCCTCTTCCTCTGTCGACTCTCTGTTGTCTGTTGACAGTTCACTCTGCTCATGGTTCGGGCCAGCCACGGCTGGGGTAGGGAAACCAGAGAACGTTTCTTTGTTACTCTCCTCTTCAAATATTTCCCTGATCAACCCAATCTCTGCATTGACGTCATCTGCTTCTTCTGTGGAGTCTTCCACATTCTCGTCATTGGCAGAGAGGGCTTTGGCAGGGACAACGGTGTCTGTTGTTGTTTTGAAATCTCCTCCGTTCGCCAAGGCCGTTCCCCCCTCGGCCGGGGGGGGCACTTCGGTAGCCAAAACACCATCTTTTGCAGCTTCAGCAGGGGCAGCTGTGACTTCAAGGGTAGCAGATAAAGGTTGCTCATCACTATCTGTTGTTTTGGATTCTTGTGTTCTGGCCGAGGCTAGAGCATGGAAAACATTTTGAGTGAATAGTTTCACCCCTTTTTTGTTTAGTTGTTTCGCATCAGCGAAAAGGTGTCTTCTGTCATAGAAAAAGCTGAAATTGTCAATAAAATGCACATTTTTGTTGGTGCATGCAGCTAAAAGCCATTTGCTCAGAGAAAACAGTCTGCTGAAGTTCTCATCTGTGCCTCTCATAGGCGGTAGGGGGCCGCTGATGCATATCTCTATGTCGCTGAGGGAGCTCAGTGTGTCGAATAGAGCCCTGAATCTCTCCCTTAAGATTTCCGACTGGTTTTCTTCTGTGTCACATGTGCCAGTATGTAGAATCAGCGTTTTCACCGTTGGGTGTTCGTTGACAAGATCCAAAATTCTGTCTTTCATGTCAGAGATTGTGTCTTTGGGAAAACAAATAGCTTTTGCCTTCCTGTTTCTTATGCTTTTGACATCTTTTAAAGTGGCATCGCCCACAATCAAAACATCAGGATCAGTCACTGAGGTGCTTCTTACCCTGCTGGGTGGGACGTTCTCTCTGTCAACAGAGGGACTTCGGGGGGCTTCTTGCAGCTGTTCTGTTAGCCAGCCCGGGGAAATGCTGCCCCTGTCATCGGAGAGGCATCTTTGGTCCTCGGCCAGTGGCGTGAATCTGTTAATCAGCTGCACACTCGGCGTTTGTGGAGATTTGACTGCATTTGTGTTTTTAGCAGTCTTTTTCCCCTTGGCAGTGGCGCATAGGCTTTTGATGTCGTCCAAATCCATCCGCGCAAATTAATTATCCGCCCATTATCCAACCGCATTAAGAATATTATCCAATTTATATATCCGCATCCATCCTCATCCGCAACTTCCAAACTATTATTATTATTATTATTATTTTCTGGTAGGCTATTCCCTGTTAGTTTTCTTAGTTGTGTGATCACATAAACGTATTGATTTAGCCTACGGAATGTCCGTCTTTTTTCTTCGGTGCAGTCGGTGCTGCGTCGATGCAGACAGACAGGCAGACACACTGACACACACAGAGAGAGAGAGAGCGAGAGAGAGAGAAACAAACACACAACTTAGTGGGAAGTTTAACTTACCTACAGTACTTTGCAATATGGACTATGGAGCTAAGAGTGATTCACTTTTTAGCGCAGCGCGACCATAGAGGTAATGAGCGCGACGAGGCATGCCGTCATTGCTGTGATGCCGTTGCCTTTAAGTGGACACAGCTGTTTAGTTTTATCGTGGACTGGACATTGCCTCATGAAAAATGATGGTTACTTCACAAATTATACAAAATAACACACACTCACACAGACACAAGCATAGGCCTACATAGATTTCGTTTTTTATTGATAGATATATTAGCCTATGTCATAATTTATTTCCTGCATTATTTCATCCACAGTTATCCAAAATTAATTAATAATGATATTTGATTCATCCAAATCCGACTGCACCACGGATCGGTGCACCGCGGCTAAACCCGCCATCCGCGCATCTCTAACGTACGGCCACAGTCACGCACACACACACACGCATGCACGTGCGTACGCAGGCATGCACGCAGTACCGCAGGCTCTATAAATGGCTATCCTGGCTTCATAGAATGACAGCATAGGGCTGACAGCACCAGAACAGCAGTGTGGGTTTTAATAAGACAGAATATAACATGTTTTTATTTTAAGAAGACGCTGAATATAACATGTTTTTATTTTTAAAACAGGAACTTAATTAATGAAGCTGGTGAAACCCAAACCTCTCCACATAATACCAACATTACTGTTATTTTCCCTCTCTGGTGACATCTGTCTGTGTGTTTACCAGATGTGTGTGTGGTTGAGTGTACGCTCTCACGCTTCTGTGTGTGTGTGTGTGTGTGTGTGTGTGTGTGTGTGTGTGTGTGTGTGTGTGTGTGTGTGTGTGTGTGTGTGTGTGTGTGTGCGTGTGTGTGGTTGAGTCTTGTACTGTAGATGAGACCGTTATGCAGGGTTTATGTTTACTAAAAATGCTCTCTTTTTAATTGTGGTTAACGAATGTCTGTATCGTCTTGTACATCCGCTTGTGACAATAAACATCTTGAATCTTGAATCTTGAATCTTGCTCTGCATGCATGCAAGGCAGATTGTATTTTTGCAGAACTCAGTTTGGTGTTTGTCCCATTTTTCAAGATCTTGGCTGGCATATCAGCAACTAGCTCTGGTCCATCGCGTCACCTCCAGTGACGCTCTGACAGACCCGTCGGCAAATGAATAGACCGCGTTTTCTCAGCCCCTACCAGCGCTCAACTTGAGTCAAAATAAACAAAACTACTTCACTACTCACCAAACCAAAGGTAGTTTTGCGTTGTTGAAAGTCTATTATCCACGGTGGTGAGCCCCTCAGCACCCCACCTACTCTCTAAAATACATTATTTTTGTCATGAAATAAAACGCACCCACCTCGAGCCACCCAGCGGCCACCGCCGATACATTGGTTCACAACCCGGAAATAAGCGGCGGTCGAGTTGGATGCACAGAAAACACTGTCTATTAATTTGCGGACGGTTCTGTCAGAGCGTCAGTGGAGGTGACGCGATGGACCAGAGCTAATCAGCAACAACGCTTTAGAAAACAAACCCAAATGGTCAACTACAAAAAAAGGAAAAAAAAAGAAAAACACAACTACCAATATTTATAAGCGACTTCACAGAAAAACAAGCCCAAAGTCGCTTATAATAAGCAGACTTGGCAACACTGCCTTCAGTCTGGGTTTCAGGGGTTGCCAGTTGCAACCAGGCCTAATCGCATTTATTTCACATAATTACAGTTATTATTGTCTTTTGCATAATAATCCTTATAATCGTTTCCACCTTGGAAAATGTTCCTACATTTGCAATCTTCCCCCCCAAAAAATAAATTGTGGAAATATCAGATCTACAAGCTAACAATGTGTCTTTTCAGATGAGTCTTTTCTGCGGTGCGAGCTATACAGATCTGTTTAAAAGCGTTGTTATATTGACCTGATGCTGGGTAGGTGGTCTCACTGGAGCCAGTCAGAGTTTATTTTCCGTCTGGCCGGACATAATATATATATTTATACCTTTAAAGACCTGGAAGCACTTTAGCCATTATCTTATGCCAAGGGTCTTCAACAGGGGGTCCGGGACCCCTAGGGGGTCCTCAGAGATACTACAGGGGGTCCTCCAAATCTTTGTGTGATTTCTTTTCTCCATTTTTATATTAACCACTCGAACCCTAACGTCCATATTCTGAGAACGTTTAGCCAGGCGTTGTGAGCTTGTAGATCTGCTATTTTCTGAAAAGAGCATTGGTGTAGAGGGAAAAAGAGCAGACTAAGTACAGAGTGAACACATCTACAAGCTCGCAGTGCCATGTTGTGCGAGCTTGTAGATCTGCTATTTTTGAAAAATCGTGATTTCTTTTGCAAACCTTTGAATATATATATTTTTTTATTAAGCGAACGTTTGTAACTCAAATCTCTGTTTCTGGGGGGTCCCTGCAAAACATATTCTGAGATGGGGGTCCGCGGCCAAATACATAATAATTCTAGGGGTCCTTGACATGAAAAGGTTTAAGAACCACTGACATAGACACATGCATTTTTCAAAAAAATAAAAAAAATAAAAACGTAGCAGATTTTCAAAGACATCTATAAAATCGTGTCAAAATATTCAAAGACAAAGTTTCCTCTGACTGGCCGGACATAATATACCGTATATTTCTTCTGGCCATAAATAAATAGTATTCTACAGCAGCGTTGTGGTTTCTGGGAGTCTTCCCACTGTGGAGGACAGTCTCCCAACCTCACAAAACATCCTTTGTTTTCTGCAGAGCAGAGAGATTCTGTTCTCTATTTATTTTTGCTTGAGTTTAGACATGGCTCGTTAACAGTCTGAGAGAAACACAGTGGTGGAAAACCTACTGGGATGTTTTACTGAGGTAGAACCGCTTGTGTGATGCATATCTCCTTATATGGGCTGTTCTGTCATGGACGTCAGCTGCTGTGGTGATGTCACTCTCTGTGTTCTAGGGATGGGACGATATGAACATTTCATGTTTGTGCCCGAAAGAATTGCGATTCACGATATTATCGAGATAATCCGAATATCCCCAACTTCCATTATCCTGGGGCGGAACATTAATTTGCCAAAAAATAGCAGAAGCTCACAGTGAGCTTGTAGAGCGGCATTTCTTTTTTTGGTCGAGAGTGATTGGTCCGTTTGACCAATCATAGAGGGTTTAAATGGTACCGGATATGCAGCTCGGCAAATAAAAGGTGAATTGATCCCAGTGCATGACGGAGGGCAATTTCACGATAAATGTAAATCTCCACGATACGATTATCGTGAATGTTTTTTTATCAGGATAATCGATATTAGCGATTATTCAATGACGTTAGTCTCGTGTGATGTTAGTCTTGTGTGAGCATAGGGACATACAGACCTACACACCAAGTCAAATGTAGGAGCGGTTTTGCACCGTTCAAATGTAGAAACACTCAAAGGATGTCCATACCGTCTCCGACCCCCAAACTTTTCCAATGGTGGAAAAAGTACTCAATTGGTTTTACCTAAGTAAAAGTATCAATACTGCAATGTAGAAATACTCTGTTACAAGTAGAAGTCCGGAATTCAAAATTGACTTGAGTAAAAGTACAAAAGTATTGTCATCAAAATGTACTTAAAGTACAAAAGTAGAAAGTACCCATCATGCAGAATGTCCAATTTCACAAGGTTTCAAATGTATAAAAATATTTGAAAATAGCCGATCTACAAGCTCACAACGCGTCGCGATGTTGTGAGCTTGTAGATCGGCTATTTTCAAACAGCCTAGGTATAAAATAGGGCTAAATGTTTTATAATATTATAATATACATCTTTAAAGTAACTAGTAACTAAAGGTTTCAAATAATTGTAGTGGAGTAAAAAGTACAATATTTGGATCCGAGATGTAGTGGAGTAGAAGTAAAAGTATTGAAAATTGGAATTACTCAAGTAAAGTACAAATAACTCAAAAGTGTACTTAAGTACAGTACTTAAGTAAATGTAAATCTACTTACCGGTAGTTACTTTACACCACTGAACTTTTCGTGCAAAAGTGAAAAGTACTCATAATGCAGAATGTTTAAGAGTTGTTCTAAATGATCACTGCATGGTCAGAATGATGTTTTCTAAAGACTTCTTCAGGTACTGCAACAGACTCTGACTGTCCTCAGTACAGTGAAGAGTCCTGCTGTGTGGGAGGAAAGTTCCAAAAGTGTATTTTCCAGCGTGACACAGTGGTCAGCTCAGCAGTAACATACTGTAATACTATAATACTGTAGTAGGTGTGTGTGTGCTTGCGTCCACCTTAATGTGCCTTTATCATATGTGCCAGTAAGTGTGTGTGTGTGTGTGTGTGTGTGTGTGTGTGTGTGTGTGTGTGTGTGTGTGTGTGTGTGTGTGTGTGTGTGTGTGTGTGTGTGTGTGTGTGTGTGTGTGTGGTTTCCATATAGCAAAGCACAGCTCCAGAGCAGGAAGCCTCCAGGGGCCCCAGGCTGGGTGTTTATCCCAGGAACACACTCTTCCTCTGGGCTCTCTGGCCTGGGTGAGGTGCAGGGCGCATGCAGGTTGCGTATGGGGTTTGTACCAGAGTGTATTGAGAGAGAGAGTGGTGCCCCCGAGGGGTCAGTAAATGAACTGCGTCACGTGACCCATGTTTCAGCTCTAAAGTGACAAGCGGGCGATTTAAATAACATTGGTTTCAATAGAAGCGTCGCGAATATCGGCATTTTTAGGTAAATATACAAAATGAGAAGAGTTTTAAAGTATTTTACAGTGTATTTACATTATACTATTGCCAAAAAAAGATTTAAAATAATGTGTTTAAGATCATTAAAGTTGGGCTGTTGCCCTGTCACTGGCTAATCACTGCGTCGCCATAACGTTGTTGTTAACATGCACAATAGCACCACCAAGTGGCAGCTGAAAGTAAGGCAATGAAAGGCACGTACTCTGTTATCGTGAGACTGTCAGTTGCTATCGCTTGATATCCAATTCTCGCGATTTGTCACTTTAGAAGCTCCCCACGAGCCGCCATTGGACTCGCCCCATGAAGTGAATGTAGGTGGCAGAACTCTCCATTCTACGGCTCTGGTTTGTACACATGCAGACGCGAGGGCGGCGTCTTCAGAGTGATTCACTCTGGGAGCCGGTTTCAAGGATGTGCGTCTTGGCTGAGAAAGGTCTGAAACCCATCGCCACGTGGACGCAGCACCTGAGAGATCTCAGGGAAACTTCAGAGAGCTCTGGTGGTTTTATGGTGTAGATGACACATTAAAACCCATTCAGGCCTAGGATTATTGAATGCTTTAACTGTTGAAAAATAGCAGATAAGCTGGCATTGTAGATCTGCTATTTTTTTAAAGTTGTGAAAATGTGTGAAAATCTTTGAATATATGTATTTTTAAAATGTTTTTAGAATGTCTCACGTAACTAAAAGTTTGCTTCTGGGGGGTCCCTGGAACTAAATATTTTGAGATAGGGGTCCGTGGCCAAATAAATATAATTTTGGGGGTCATTCACATGAAAAGGTTTGAGAACCACTGACACAGTGGTCTTTCAAGTTCAGACTAACTGATCTCCAGTTAAGTGAAAAGGACCTTTTCTTTGACGATGGCTGGCCAGATTGCTGACATAGAAACATGAAGGATTCAAAAGACACTTATAGAATCGGGTCAAAATTCTAATTTTCGCGATCTTTCAAAAATAGCAGATCTACAAGCTCACAGCGCGGCACTCGGTGCTGCGCTGTGAGCTTGTACTGTATATCTGCTATTTTTCACTAGTTAAAGCATAAAATAATAAAACACAATACTGTGTACCCATTCTGAATGGGTTAAAAACACACCTAATGAACTCAACACTGCTAATCGTTTACACCCTCTGTCACAGCATGTGTTGTTTGTGCACGCTCGCGCACGCATGCACGCACGCACTATAATGGCCATCCTGGATTCGTATATTATGACAGCATAGGGCTGACAGCACCAGAACAGCAGTGTGGTTTAATAAGAGGCTGAATATAAAATGTTTCTCTTTTTAAAACAGGAACCACATTAACACTTTCAGTGCCAGGGCGTCATATGACGTCCGACACGACCTTGGCAATGATGCCAGAAATTAATATTGGCGTCATATGACGTCAGATGCTTTTTTTTCATATTACAGTAGCACACAGTCTGATCTTGCCCTCAGCACAGACAGGGCCCTCTGGGCTATGGGATTGTGAAGTCACACGTCATGTGACCAAATTCGAGCACTCCGGTTGGCCGGTTCCCCCCAGAAACAAGGGTCTAGACTCTAGAGGCCCATTATATACACAACAAAGTCACTGGACACACAGCAATCAGAGGGAGAGATAGATATATTGAGAGAAAGAGCGAGAATCAGAAGCAGAGAATTTAGTTATAAAATCATTAGATTTAGTATTATTTAGAGAGATAGAGATAGAGAGAGAGATCGGAATGTAGAGGTTTTAGCAAGGAGGAGTGGGGGAAGGGCTAGTTTCTTTGTTTAGGTTGGAGGGGGGGTCCATTTTGTAAAAAAAAAAAGAACACATCGCCACCACGGGCCAGACTAAAATCACGGAGGTACTCGGCTGCTACACCCACGGGCCACGGCCTCGATTTTGGTTCTGGCGGCCAGAAAAGCTCCTTCTACGGGCGATCGGTTCATCAGCGAAGGCCTCGGCTGGAACATCCACGGCCTCGATTTTGGTTCTGGCGGCCAGAAGAGCTCCTTCTACGGGCGATCGGTTCATCAGCGAGGACCTCCGCTGGTACATCCACGGCCTCGATTTTGGTTCTGGCGGCCAGAAGGGCTCCTTCTACGGCGAGGCATGCATGCTGCCAGGGACAGACCACCGATTGCTACGGTTTCTCCCCGCGCCCTGTAGGATGCACTGCTGAGCTGTGCTGCGGTATGTTCTCTACGTTTCACTTTGTTATACGTCTGTCTTTCAATGTTATATGAGATAAGTGCTGTATAATGTATCAAAATGTATGAAATATATGGCCCATAAACCATAAAACTGTCTCCGCGACTCACAAATGGGTCCCGACCCAAACAAGAGAAGCATCCATTTCATTGTAAAGTCGACATTCAGAAACGCTGATTTTAGGCTATATTCTTCACTGCATACTACGTGCCACTCACGTTAGAACATTGTTTATTTTGGCGATAATGAGCCAAGGACATCACATCACAGCCTAGTATAGAACAGTGGTTCCCAAAAGGTTTGATCGCGAGCCCCGGGGTGGGGGCGCTCGCCCTGGAACCTCCAAAGCACTAGCGACCACCCTCCACAACTCAAGCCCGATTTGGGAGACCCTCCTGGGCATGGCGCTGCTCGGCGTCGGCCTCTATACCTCCGTGACTCACAAATGGGTCCCGACCCAAACGAGAGAAGCATCCATTTCATTGTAAAGTTGACATTCAGAAACGCTGATTTTAGGCTATATTCTTCACTGCATACTACGTGCCACTCACGTTAGAACATTGTTTATTTTGGCGATAATGAGCCAAGGACATCACATCACAGCCTAGTATAGAACAGTGGTTCCCAAAAGGTTTGATCGCGAGCCCCGGGGTGGGGGCGCTCGCCCTGGAACCTCCAAAGCACTAGCGACCACCCTCCACAACTCAAGCCCGATTTGGGAGACCCTCCTGGGCATGGCGCCGCTCGGCGTCGGCCTCTATACCTCCGTGATGGAGGGAGTGAAAACTTTTTATGTCCAAAACCGCTCGTTTTGCATTTATCATTTGAAATTATTTAGACTAGTGAAAACAGCCGATCTACAACAACAGCCGATCTCCTTTTTAGGCACTAACTAGTAACTAACAATAAAATATGAGATGCATAAAGTGTGGTTCCTGTTGAAATAAGCCATGAATATGTAGCCGCTACATATTCATGGCTTATTTCAACAGGACAGACGCTATTGTGCATAATCCCTATCAAATACGCTACTTTGAAATACTGTATGTGCAGTAGGTCTAGATGTCAATCCATGGTTTGTAGTAGCTGTAAATTCCACCAACTTCTTCCAGTAAGAATACATTTCTTTATAGTTTAGTTTTTTAGCGTGTGTGTATACCTAGATAGATAGTTTAGTAATACAATCTGTGTGTGTGTGTGTGTGTGTGTGTGTGTGTGACATAATAATCTATCAAATCGATCTACAAATCTACAGTAGTTATGTCAGTCTATAGGCTCTGCCAGCAGATAGTTACTGTAGATTTGTATCAAAGCAGAGCCCATAGAATTCAGTGGCCACGTATATATACATATATACATTTGAAATTATTTAGACTAGTGAAAACAGCCGATCTACAAGCACACAACGCCTCGCGGTGCGAGGCGTTGTGTGCTTGTAGATCTGCTGTTTTCAGACGTATACAGACGTATCATTTAGTATTTTTTTTTCTTCTATCATATACAGGGCCCGTGGAGTCTGACTGGATGGAGGAAGGATGGGATCCCACAGTCTACCCATTCCCTGCTACGCCATGAGCTGCTGGAGACGATCTGCAACCAGACCAATGACAACGCAGAGGACAGTATGATGGCGGCCAGAAGGCAGAGCACCGATTGCTGCCGTTTCTCCCCGCGCCCTGTAGGATGCACTGCGAACCCGGTAAGCGTTACAAAGTTTATGTTCTCTACGTTTCACTTTGTTCTATACGTCTGTCTTTCAATGTTATATGAGATCAGTGCTGTGGTCTACCTGTAACGCACGTATACGGGGTCTGCTGTCGGACTTGCCCGACTTGTGACACCCTCGCGGGCAGGGCGCCGCCAGCCGCTGGCCTCTATACCTCCGTGATGGAGGAAAAATAAAATATGAATAGCGTCTGCCCTCGTGAACCTTTCAAAGTAGCGTATTTGATAGGGATTATGCACAATAGCGTCTGCCCTGGCCAAACGAATAGTGGGTGATCGTCTAGAACACACCACTGTATGAGATGCATAAAGTGTGGTTCCTGTTGAAATAAGCCATGAATATGTAGCCGCTACATATTCATGGCTTATTTCAACAGGACAGACGCTATTGTGCATAATCCCTATCAAATACGCTACTTTGAAATACTGTATGTGCAGTAGGTCTAGATGTCAATCCATGGTTTGTAGTAGCTGTAAGTTCCACCAACTTCTTCCAGTAAGAATACATTTCTTTATAGTTTAGTTTTTTAGCGTGTGTGTATACCTAGATAGATAGTTTAGTAATACAATCTGTGTGTGTGTGTGTGTGTGTGTGTGTGTGTGTGACATAATAATCTATCAAATCGATCTACAAATCTACAGTAGTTATGTCAGTCTATAGGCTCTGCCAGCAGATAGTTACTGTAGATTTGTATCAAAGCAGAGCCCATAGAATTCAGTGGCCACGTATATATACATATATACATTTGAAATTATTTAGACTAGTGAAAACAGCCGATCTACAAGCACACAACGCCTCGCGGTGCGAGGCGTTGTGTGCTTGTAGATCTGCTGTTTTCAGACGTATACAGACGTATCATTTAGTATTTTTTTTTCTTCTATCATATACAGGGCCCGTGGAGTCTGACTGGATGGAGGAAGGATGGGATCCCACAGTCTACCCATTCCCTGCTACGCCATGAGCTGCTGGAGACGATCTGCAACCAGACCAATGACAACGCAGAGGACAGTATGATGGCGGAGATAGCAATAGCGGAGGAGTCAGGTCAGGTCACTGTAGGTTCGCTTCCTGGACCAATGTCACTCTATGGGAGCTGAAGAACTTCTGGGACTTCTCTTCCTCGTTTCCCAGAACAATGAACACACACACACACACACACACACACACACACACACACACACACACACACACACACACACACACACACACACACACACACACACACACACACACACACACACACACACACACACAGGGTGAACAGTACCATCTAGTGGCCAACTACAAATAGACATTGTTGTGCTGCCTGCCTTTGACTACCTTAGAATACAGTACTTTATTTTGACTTTTATATTATTTTATTTATTCTTTACTTGCTGCACATTTATTTTATTTTACTTTTGTGAAGTCATATTTGTGATTTTTTTTTTTTTTTTTTTTAATATTTGTAAATATTGTTGAACATAAATATGTTCATGCTGGATGTGTGAGGTACTCACCAGGGTTAGGGTTCGATGTTGCCATAAAATAAAAGGTTGACATCGCTTTTCTGACTTTTTGTCTTCCTGACCTTCTAGACCAGGTAAAAACACAGTGAATTCACAGTGCATAGTTCTATCAAACTGTAAGACAACTTCCACCTTCTGAGTCATTCCATACTTTTTCACTTTGCCCCCTTGAAACTAGACGATGGTACAATATTTTTTAAACTTTTTTTGCACCGAATGAAAGCTGGTTTGACATTCTTTCTGTCAAGGGTACTCTTGTTCCGTTACCATTTACCAATTTGTTGCTATGGCTTCCTAAAGTTTTTTTTCTTTGAACTCAAATATCTCAGAATCTAGATTTCTGAGGCTATTCATTGGTTTTTGCAGTGTGCACTCTGCTGCACCTATCTCCAAAACCGCTTATCGAAATCACTCCAAAATTTTTCTGGTAAAAAAAGAAATCCTCTTTTACCAAATCTCCAATTTTTGTTCCGATGTGAATATCGGATCATTTCCAATTTATTCCCTGGAATTGGGGCAGAAATGAATGGGACCTAATGGTGGCACTGGTAAGGGACGGGGGCCAGGGGGGGCTGGCACTCAAAGTGTTAATGAAGCTGGTGAATCCATACCAACATTACAGTTATTTATTTTCCCTCTCTGATGTCCTGTCATCTTCTGGTGACATCTGTCTGTGTGCTTACCTGTGTGTGTGTGTGTGTGTGTGTGTGTGTGTGTGTGTGTGTGTGTGTGTGTGTGTGTGTGTGTGTGTGTGTGTGTGTGTGTGTGTGTGTGTGTGTGTGCGTGTGTGTGTGTGTGTGTGGTTGAGTGTTCTTGTACTGTAGATGAGACTGTTATGTAAGGCAGGGGTTTTCAAAGTGGGTGACGGGGCACCCTGGGGTGCCCTGACGGCAGTCCAGGGGTGCCGCGAGATCATTTGATAATATTTGGAATTTATTTGGACACTTGAAAAAATATTTAGTATCATTTTAAACTTGAAGTACAAAGTTATTTTCAGTCAGTTCTAACCAAAATGGCTATTATCTCAACGTTTTCCTTGCAACATAATCACTAAAATATCATCACTGTCTTGCAGAAACCTTGTATTTCCAAGTTACAGGACCGTCGCACAAAAACTAGTGAAAACAGACGATCTACTAGCACACAACGCCTTGTGTGCTTGTAGATCTGCTGTTTTCACTAGTTTAGTACATATTTTAGATGATAAATACAAAACAAACGGTTTCCACCCGACAACAACGATATGCTAGTATATATATAAGGAGCTGGGAGTGAAAATTATAATGTAGGGGTGCCTCGGATTAAAAAAAATATTTATGGGGTGCCCTGAGACAAAAAAGTTTGGGAACCCCTGATGTAAGGTGTTAGTCTGTTTACTAAATGTAAAAACGCTATTTTTTCATTTCTCTTTTTTCATTTCCAGGTCCGTTTAGAGGGTTTAAATGGTACTAGATATGCAGCTCGGCAAATAAAATCTGTGTGTATTTTATTTCACGATTACCGAATATTCGAGTCAGCATGTGTCGGCGCATGCGCATAACACGCGTCCGTCGTCCGTAAAGCTGTCCGGGCGAGGACGAGGAGAACGAGCGGCTGCCTCTCCTTCTTCAGGTACTGCAACAGACTCTGTCCTCAGTAGAGGGAAGAGTCCTGCCGTGTGGGTCCTCCCTCACGGCAGGACTCTTGTGTCCAAAAGTGTATTTTCCAGCTTGACACAGTGGTCAGCTCAGCAGTAACATACTGTAATACTGTAATACTGTACTACTATAGGTTTCCCTGACATACCTGCGTTGACAGCGTGAGGCTGCTTTCCACCAAGCAGGTTTAACTGCTTCCCCAAGCTACTTCCTAGCGTTTACTGCTTCCTGTCATGGCTTAAACAAAAAAATAAAAGTTTTACGGTTCCCGGTGAGAGTGTGTGGGATTGGAGGGAAGTCTAGCCTACAGTAGTGGTCCTCAAGGGGTCCTTGATGAGGTTCCAAATGGACCCTTTGAGTGTTCTGCATGCAGAATATGTATGACACTGATTTACAGCGTCACTATGGCACATTAGGAGTCTACTAGTAGGCCTACTAGTGGCTCTCAAATGTTTTATTGGCAAGGACCCCCTTAATCTGTAAGGGTCCATTTGGTTCCATTTGTACACTCTCAGAGTTACAGAGCTGTAAGGGTCCATTTGGTTTCATTTGTACACTCTCAGAGTTACAGAGCTGTAAGGGTCCATTTGGTTTCATTTGTACACTCTCAGAGTTACAGAGCTGTAAGGGTCCATTTGGTTCCATTTGTACACTCTCAGAGTTACAGAGCTGTAAGGGTCCATTTGGTTCCATTTGTACACTCTCAGAGTTACAGAGCTGTAAGGGTCCATTTGGTTTCATTTGTACACTCTCAGAGTTACAGAGCTGTAAGGGTCCATTTGGTTCCATTTGTACACTCTCAGAGTTACAGAGCTGTAAGGGTCCATTTGGTTCCATTTGTACACTCTCAGAGTTACAGAGCTGTAAGGGTCCATTTGGTTCCATTTGTACACTCTCAGAGTTACAGAGCTGTAAGGGTCCATTTGGTTCCATTTGTACACTCTCAGAGTTACAGAGCTGTAAGGGTCCATTTGGTTCCATTTGTACACTCTCAGAGTTACAGAGCTGTAAGGGTCCATTTGGTTCCATTTGTACACTCTCAGAGTTACAGACCTGTAAGGGTCCACTTGGTTCCATTTGTACACTCTCAGAGTTACAGAGCTGTTATGGTCATTCAGGACTGTCTCTTTATGTGTTTCTGGTAATAATATTGTCCACTCATTTTGTATGTCCGCGGCAAAAAAAATATATAAAATGTCCACCGCAAGCCATCATGGCGATGACCCCTGCTCTCCTGCCCTATGGGTCACGTGGCTCAAGGCTTAAACCCAACATGTCTTCAATGTTTTCAGGCCAAGGACCCCTTAGTTGAGAGAGATGAAGCAGGGACCCCCACAACCTGTTCATAGATTCCATATAGTTTCATTGTTTGACAGCACAATCATCATTGTATGTTGGATTCATGTCAATTTGTGTTTTCAGATATTTAACCACTTGAGCTAAACTTGATCTTTCACTCTGTACTTAGTGTGCTCTTTTTCCCCTCTACACCAAACCTCTTTGTCGAAAATAGCAGATCTACAAGCTCACAACGACTGTGTGTGTGTGTGTGTGTGTGTGTGTGTGTGTGTGTGTGTGTGTGTGTGTGTGTGTGTGTGTGTGTGCGTGCGTGTGCGTGTGCGTGCGCGTGCGCGACGCGTGTGTGTGTTTCCTCTGGAGGCAGAGAAAAGGCTGCTTTGTTTAACACTGGTCTTGGAACTCTAATAGAAAAGGCTGCATTGTTTAAAGCTGGTCTTGCAGATCTAATAGGCACAGACAAGGCTTTTTACAAAGATTTCCAGTCGATAACCTGGTAATAATAACGATAATAATGAATGGTAATAATGCCATTAATAGGTAACTTTCCACTTGTATTTCCCCCTACAGTCCATCATCAGACACCAACACATCAAACATGTCATCTGTTGACCATTAAAACTCCATTAAACAGCATTAAAGAGGTTTCCATTGTTCCTGGTGGGAGATGCAGTGCTTTGAGGGTTTATTGTTTGTTAAAACCCATTTGGCCTAGAGTTATTGAATGCTTTAGCTATTGAAAAATAGCAGATCTACAAGCTCACAGCGCGGCACCGAGTGCCGCGCTGCGAGCTTGTAGATCTGCTATTTTTGAAAAAAAGTCGTGAACATTTTTGTAAATCTTTGAACATACAGTACTGTATGTATTTTTAAAGCGAACCTGGAACTAGATATTTTGAGATGGGGGTCCGTGGCCAAATACATATCATTTTGGGGGTCCTTCACATGAAAAGGTTTGAGAACCACTGACATAGTAGTCTCTCAAGAAAAGACTAACTGAGCTACAGTTAAGTGAAAAGGAACTTTTCTTTGACGATGGCTAACCGGATTACTGAGATAGAAACATAGGTTTAAAACCTTAGAAGGATTCAAAAGACACTTATAGAATCGGGTAAAAATTCAAATTTTCACGATTTTTCAAAAATAGCAGATCTACAAGCTTGCTGTGAGCTTGTATATCTGCTATTTTTCAATAGTTAAAGCATAAAATAATGATACACAATAATCTGTACCCGTTCTAAATGGGTAAACCCATTTAGACTGATTCTACAAACTCTTCTGTTTTCTGATGAACCCATGTTTATCAGTGGCTCTCAAACATTTTCATGTCAAGGACCCTCAGAATCATATGTATTTGGCCGCGGACCCCCAATATATTATGTTCCAGGGCACCTCACTGAAGCAACAATTTGAGTTAAAAATATTTTGCTTTAAACAAATATCTATATTCAAAGATTTGCTCACATTTTCACGGCTTCAAAAACTCGAGCTCAGAGACTTGAGACTCTACTCTGACTCGAGCTCAAAGACTAGTGAACAATGTTTATGTTGTGTTTTATTTGACACATTAATGAATAACACAACCGATAGCATCGTATGTACCAGGTTGCACCAGGATTCCCGTTTGTGCTTCTGTCATCCCAGATTTGATTTGAGGAATTTCATTGACTCCGACATACCGTATTCAAAGATTTGCACGGATATTGACGATTACTATTATTAATACATGACTTAATTCTTCTGGCCTAAACGTGTGGTTAAGGCTCTGTTAGGACGGTGTGTGTGTCACCGTCACGTATGAAAATGAAAGGCAGCCGTCTGTCTGTCAGTTGATCTGGGAGTCTGTCTAACACAAGGGTCTTCGACAGGGGGTCCTCAGAGTTGCTACAGGGGGTCCTCCAAATCTTTGAGTGATATAAAGTTTTTTTTTTCTCCTTTTTTATATTAACCACTTGTCTTGAACCCTAGTGTCCATATTCTGAGAACTTTAGCCAAAAATAGCAGATCTACAAGCTCACAACGCTGCGAGGCGTTGTGAGCTTGTAGCAAACAGCTTTGGTGTAGAGGTGAAAAAGAGCAGACTAAGTACAGAGTGAAAGGTCAAGTTTATTAAGTATTGACGGTTCAAGTGGTTAAACATCTGAAAACACAAATTGACATGAATCCAAAATACACTGATGATTGTGCTGTCAAACAATGAAACATTATGGAATCTATGAACAGGTTGTGGGGGTCCCTGCTTCATCTCTCTCTCAACTAAGGGGTCCCTGCTTCATCTCTCTCTCAACTAAGGGGTCCTTGGCCTGAAAACGTTGAAGACTCCTGATTTAACAGACAGGACTCTCCGCAACATCCTGTGTTTCCTAAAACAAATAGAAACAGATGGAGAGAGACAGCCTGGGAAAGAGATGAGAAAAAAATGACACACAAAGCGAGGAGAAGCTTTGTGGGAAACTACATTAGGAGGAACTAAAGGTGAAGTCTGGTTTTATGCTGGGAAAATGCAGATAAAAAAAATAGAATATTGTGTAAGAAAGCAGCAGATGCCTCTGCATCCTAAATCATGACTGAAAACAGAAAGTAGACACTGGACTTCAGTGTGATCAGTTCAACTCTGACTTCAGAACGTTGACACTGTTATTAATCATTGTGTTGAGTGGTTTGGTGTAATAATGTCATATTTTGAGATATGGAGATATGGACCATGAGCTGCGCATGCCATAAACATCTGATCTGTCTCCTTGGCCTTTATTTTGTAGTGTTGTTCTAGTGTTTCCTGTTTTGCCAAGTTACTGTTGCCTGCAGGGACGTGCTGGGCCCCTGATTCAGCCCGGGAAAAAGAGTTTAAGAGGCCCTCATTGCGCGAGAGAGAGAGAGAGAGATCTCTCTCTAGCGCTGCTGCTACTCAAAGATTTGCCATTTCAGATCATGACAAGTGACAAGCCAGTGGGCCAATTACTGTACATGAGTTGTATTTTGTCGTTGTCGGGTGGAAACCTTGTATGTCCAAAACCGTTTGTTATATATTTATCATTTTAAAAATGATTTAAACTAGTGATTTTCACTACTTTTGTGCAACAGCCTTGTATGATGAAGCAGGGATTGCCTTGCGGAAAAATGTATACATTTGAAACTTGGAGATACGAGGTTTCTGCCCGACAGTGACGATTTACTTTGTTGGCCGCCCAGCCCCCAAAATGGAACGAAGGCCGACATTTTATTTTTAATTTTTTCCTAATGGCCGGCCTGGACCGGCCGGGAATGAACCAGCCGTTCGGGAGTTGTCCCTCTTTTCCCAATGGCCAGCACGTCCCTGGTTGCCTGTCTCATCTCACCTCCCTGTGAATAGTTATTGTTCTCCACCTGTGTCTTAGTTGGTGTTCAGGCCAATCGTGTGTTGATTGTAGTTATGTTTCTCCTGTGTCCACTTATTCTGTGTCTATTTAAATCCTCCTATGTTCAGAGTTCCCTCTCCAGTTTATAGTTGGAGTGTCTTTGCTGTTGAATGTCCTGCATCATTTCCAGTTTGAATACATGTGTTTAAAACAAGTTCTCGCGAGACCCTGGGCGCAGGGTACATGATGCATCGCATTGTGGGCTTGTAGATTAGTTGTGTTTGCCACGCGGTACCGTCATAGCGAAGGATAAGTCAGCTGCCTCGTAAACACAGACTTCACCCCACATACCCGCAGTATCCAGACTCACACTGCACCATGAAGCGCACGCGTTTAATCACCTTCACACAATATCACTTTAATCCATTCAAAATGATAACAGTTCAAGCTAAAGCGCGTGATTCATTTGGTAGTGACGGCAGACTGTGTGGATTGGCCCTCACGGTAAAACTCCCTCCTTGTCATATTTCTCTTGTAGCTTTCCTTAACCCATTTATGCCTAGGATTATTGACTGCTTTAACTATTGAAAAAATAGCAGATATACAAGCTCACAGCGCGGCACCGAGTGCAGCGCTGCGAGCTTGTAGATCTGCTATTTTTAAAAAAGTCGTGAAAATTTGTGCAAATAATGTGTATATTATGTATTTTCAAAGCGAATGTTTTGTAACTCAAATTTTGCTTCTGGGGGGTCCCTGGAACTAAATATTTTGAGATGGGGGTCCCTGGCCAAATACATATCATTTTGGGGGTCCTTCACATGAAAAGGTTTGAGAACCACTGACATAGTAGTCTCTCAAGAACAGACTAACTGAGCTCCAGTTAAGTGAAAAGGACCTTTTCTTTGACGATGGCTAGCCAGATTGCTGACATAGAAACATAGGTTTTTCAAAAGATCTTAGAAGGATTCAAAAGACACTTATAGAATTGGGTCAAAATTCTAATTTTCACGATTCTTCAAAAATAGCAGATCTACAAGCTTGCAGTGCCGCGCTGTGAGCTTGTATATCTGCTATTTTTCAATAGTTAAAGCATAAAATAACGATACACAGTAATGTGTACCCGTTATTCAAAATTATAACAGTTCAAGCTAAAGTGGGTGATTAATTTGGTAGTGACGGCAGCCTGTGTGGATTGGCCCTCATAGTAAAACTCCCCCTTGTCATATTTCTCTTGTAGCTTTCCTTAATCTGATTTAAACACGTAACAAATATGCTATTTTTTATTAATATCTCCTGTTTCATTTGGAAGGTAAAGAGAGATTGTTCCAACTTCCATCACACTTCCATCCCGGTGGGAGGACATTGGATTGCAGAGTACATCTTCCTGATGTCACTGATCACATGACATGGGGGGGGGGATTTCTTTCTTATTTCCACACAACTCCAAGGTATTTTAATGACAGTTCAAAGTTGAACATGAGTGGTGTTCCCCTTTCATGTTAAAACAGAGTTCACCTTCAACCAGCTTCATTAAAAAAAAAAACAGTTGTTTAGGAAAGGAAGGCGGGGCCGGCGGTCAAACCCGGGTGTTTTGCATAGCACATGTTTTTCTGCTTGTTTTGTTTGTGTTCACTTCTCGCTGAAACACTTTAACCTAAACGTAGGGCTGCATTCCAGGCAGATGGGCCAGGTGTGAGGAGGAATGAAAATACACGGTTTGAGTTGAGGAGGTCTGTAAATCCTGCTCTGTCCGTTCTCAGTGGTGTAAAGGCTACTTAAAGGTCCATGAAACACAAAATCACTTTTTCTATAAATATATATTATATCAATGAGTCACTTGTGATGGGGGGCAATGATATGGTTCATTTTGTCCATATGCTTGTGGATTCAGAGCTTTCTGCTGTCTCTGTAGCTATTTCTGTGTTCTTCCATTGTCAGGGTAGAAAAGAAATATTTCGCGCCACTCATTAAATATTTGCTCACTGTGTACCATTAGTACAGTGTGACGTGGCTTATCTAATTAATATTAATGTTTGTTTTATATAGATTTGTATCAATGGGGGGCGTGGTTTCACTGTAGGCTGCTTACAGCCAGAGAGCAGAGCTGGGACAGCGGCTGCTGTCTCGACCGTGGGGCAGGGCTGTTGATGTTAGACTCAGTGGTGGAAAGTAACACTTGTTACATGTTGGAAGTATATTAATACTGCGATGTAGAAACACTGTGTTACAAGTAAACGTCCAGGATTCAAAATGTACTCGTAAAAGTAAAAAATAGCCGATCTACAAGCTCACAACGCGTCGCGAAAGCGGCGCGGCTATTTTTCGTGCATGGACGCTAGGCTAGCGCTGATAGCTATTTTCTGTATGTGTGTAGTGTAGCCTATGTGTGTGTGTGTGTGTGTGTGTGTGTGTGTGTGTGTCGTGACAGTGCGCGCACACACACACAACGTCCACACACGAAAAATAGCAGATCTACAAGCTCACACCGCGTCGCTTTCGAGACATGTTGTGCGCACTGTCACCACACACAAACACGTGTCACACGCACACACACGCACGCATACACACTACACTGTCACAAAATAGCCGAAACAAACGTGTTTACATGAGAAGCTGCTGCTACTGCTATTAGCTGATTTAGCTCGGCTACATAGCCGATCTACAAGCTCACAACGCGTCTCGAAAGCGACGCGTTGTGAGCTTGTAGATCTGATATTTTTCGTGTGGACGTTGTGTGTGTGTGTGTGTGTGTGCGCGCGCACTGTCACGACACACACACACACACATACACACATAGGCTAGTAGGCTACACTACACACATACAGAAAATAGCTATCAGCGTTAGCCTAGCGTCCGTCCTTCTCCGGTGTAAAACAGTCCAGAGCTGGAGAAAGTTTGTCCATGGATAAAAGCTCAGACAGCTTGTTTGTAAAATACTTGCACATTATAATTGGTTATAGAACATGGAGTTGCCGAATCTTTATACTTTTTACACCTCCAATGGCTGGTTTTAAAAAATGTTTCCGAAATGGAAACAGCAACTAGTGCCCACTGCTGACAGCTTCGCTCTGTCTCTCTCTGATAGAACACGCATTACTCCGCCCCCTCCCCCCACAACGGCAGATAACCACGCCTACATTTTAGAAATCTTTTCATATTCTCAAGTCTGATAAAACAAATAAAGAGGCGGGGTTTCTTATCCCTTTAAGAACACTGTAAAAAATAAAAGTTGAGAAAACTCAAAATTTTAAGGCAACAAACTTCAGAAAACTTTTAAGTTAGACAATCAAACATAAAACTTTAAGTTTTGCTTAAATTGGTTTAGTTGGTTTATCTTAACATTTTAAGTTGCCTCAGCTTTTATAATTTTTGCTTAACTTAAAATTCTAAGTTGCCCTAAACTCAAAGGTTTTCTGAAGTTTGTTGCCTTAAAATTTTGAGTTTTCCCAACTTTTTATTTTTTACAGTGAACAATTCTGAAGTATTTCTTTTTTTCTTTTACTTTACATTTTCATTTCCAATTGTCTTCCTTTACCTCCTTTACCTTTACCTCCACTAAATCTCAGAGGCAAATATTGTACTTTTACTCAACTACAATTAGGCTACTTGGAAACTCTAGTTACTTTATAGATGTAGTCTACAAGATCACAGCGCATCACAGGGCGTTCCCTGGAGCAAAATATTTTGAGATTGGGTCCGTGGTTAAATTAAATACATATAATTCTAGGGGTCCTTTACATTAAACTTTGAGCACCACAGATAAGGATTTTTTCATAAAACCATTAGGATTTAGAAGAATTTTGGGGGTATTTTTCAGGTCTTATAATGAAAAGAGGAAAAAAAAGAAATCCTAATGATGTAGGCAGGTTGTGTAGATCCAGGGCTGGATTAACCATTGGGCCGGTGGGGCCGTTGCCAGGGGCACTTGGGGGAACTGGGCCGCGTGGTCATTGACAATTTACTAAAATTGTTGTCCACAGGTGCTTTCTTGGCCCACAGATGATCATCATGGCTTAACATCTGAGCTGGGTAGTGTGCATCGGGAGGGAGGGGGGGTTAAACAAATATCGTCCAGTGGCCCTCGTGTGGGTTAATCCGTCTCTGTGTAGATCTGCTATGTTTGCAGAATGTTCTCCCCCACAGCAGAGAGCCTAAGATGCATTCTTCCGTCACAAACTCCATGACAGCGAGTTTAAAGCTGCATTTACAGCACAGCTGTTCAGATCGCGGGAGAGCGGAACCAACGCACAGCAGTGAATAAAAACATCCTACACGCTTTTAACCCCTTCATACCCAGAAAGCATCTGTGTCAGTCTAGATTTGAACCATTGGATGTGTTATGCTTTGGCTCTTCAAAGACAGCAGATATACAAGCTCATAGCGCGTCACTTCCTGCTATGGAAGTATTGCGGACCACCCCACCAGGGATTTGAACCTGGGCCTCCCGCGTGAAAGTCCAATATCTTAACCATCACTCCAATAAGGATATCTTTATGGAACAAGGGAGATACTAGACTTTTGAGGCTTCAGGATGGGGCTGCGACTCTCTCCGCCACACTGCTATTTTCTTCTATTTTTTTTTTTTTTTTAATTGCTGTATGTCTGGCTTTGTGTGTGTGTCCCGCAGTGTATGAGTGTCCGCAGTGGCGTCAGTTCAGAAAAAGCTAAAGTATGGCAACATGACTGGTGTCGCGCGTGCAAGACACCAGTCATGTTGCCATACCTTAGCAACAGGCACGATGAAAAGTACATTTTATTATTTCCCCCTGTAGCCAAGGTATGGCAGCTGCCATAGCTTGCCATATCCAATAAACCCTTTTGCAAATCCCGCCCCATTCTGCCCTGTTACTATGATGGGACATTAACCCTGGGCAGATTGTTTTTATAGTGGAAGTGGATGGGATTTTTTTTTCCCTTCATAGCCTCATTACAGCTATATAAAGTACCAAAGGAAAAACACCTAGGTGATATTAATAAAAAGGGAAGACAAAGGTACAGTAGTTACATTGCAAAACAGGGGATTTACCCGAAAATATATGTTTTAATTTGTTTAATCCCAGTGGGACAGAATCCTCTTTGCAGATTCTTTTATAGTGGTAGTGGATGCGATTTTTTTTCCCTTCATAGCCTCATTACAGCTATATAAAGTACCACAAAAAACACATCTACGTGATATTAATAAAAAGGGAAGAAAAAGGTACAGTAATTACATAGCAAAACAGTAGTTTTCCCCCGAAAAATAAATGTTTTAATTAGTTTAATCCTCTGGATCAGAGATAGAAAGAGAAGCGCATTGCATCTTGGGTACTAGGAAGAGGACAGAGAGAATGTTTCTCCTCACATAATAGGCTGGCTTTTCGTAATTCTGCCCATTTAAATTATATGTACCCAATCGTGACTCTTAGACCATTGATAAGGTACATGTGAACTAGTTTGTTGAAGCTTATTCGTTATGATGAGCGAGATCGCTTGACGCTTGCCGTCGCTATCACCGTACCGGCCGATCTCCGTGTCGCGCACTGCGGACAGTTTTTGAAAGGCTGAAGCAACATTCTCCACTGCACAAACTCCACCCCCGATAGCAAAAAGTGAATGTTTTTTTCTGGTTGGCCAGTCAGGGAGTCTCAGGGACCAATCAGAAGGCTGACAAACGGTCTATTGACGCCTCTGAGTGTCCGTGTGAGCACCAGTCTAACGTCATTAGAAAGTACGCAGAGAGCGACGTCACCACAGCTGATGTCACGGACAGAAAGGCCCATACAAGGAGATATGCACATGTGTCGTGTTTTGATACCATCTGCTTCTACATTGCAACCCCATCTCACTTCACACCAGTGTGATTTCAACTCAAATCTTTACTTTTCACACAATGATCAGCTGTTCTTTTACATCGCTTTACATCGCTTTTACATAGCTGACCGGTTAGTGTCCAGAACCTAGGACTCCGGAGGTCCCAGAGGCCACAGGTATGATTCCAGCTCCAGCTATGTGTCGAAGTGTCCATGAGCAAGACACCTAACCCCTAACTGTTCCCCTCCCCCGCGCTCCTTGTGGGCAGCACTGGGTGCAGCTGGGTTAAGCTGAAAACTGAATTTCCCTCGTGGGATGACGTAGGTAAATTCTTCTTCTTCTTCTTCAAAGAAAAAAAAAAAAAAAACGCAATGTAGAACCACAAACACATTTGTGTGTGTGTGTGAGAACAGTGAGATATGTCTTCCAATTAAAACAACAGAGATATAATTTTCATGCTCTGGTGTGTTTCTACTTAAAACACATCAACTGATTCTCCATGCACATCTCTTGTAAAACCAAACACTCTGGATTTGATCCATGATTACACACACACACTTTTAGAGCAGTTCTCCCATCCTACACGCCTGTCTCTTAACACTTGTATCCCCCCTGTCTTGACAAATGGTTTATTCCCCTGTTGGTCAGCACAGGTGCAATGCATCGTTGCTTATTAGCAGAAGAGGCACACATTTTGTTGGTGGCAGACACAGTTGTTTACTTGTGGCTGTGGTAAAATAATACTATCCACTTTACTTTTACTTTATTTGTTTATTTAGACAGGACAGTGCAGTTCATGAACACAGAGATATTGACATGTTGCACAAGAATATACTGCACTGTAAAAAATAAAAGTTGGGAAAACTCAAAGGCAACAAACTTCAGAAAACTTTTAAGTTAGACAATCAAACATAAAACTTTAAGTTTTGCTTAAATTGGTTTAGTTGGTTTATCTTAACATTTTCAGTTGCCTCAACTTTTATAATTTTTGCTTAACTTAAAATTCTAAGTTGACCTAAACTTAAAAGTTTTCTGAAGTTTGTTGCCTTAAAATTTTGAGTATTCCCAACTTTTTATTTTTTACAGTGTGTATACAGTACATATGATCTCAGAGTAAACCAGCCATTGTCCTCAGCACATAAAACAAAAAAAAAACAACACAATACAGGGAAAACAAACAAGACAACAAAAACAAGGTGCTTGCTTGGTGCGACAAAAAAGTGCCAGAGTCAAGAAAGTTAAGAAAAACACTCCGGAAAGACTAACCCGGTGGACTAATCATCATGCCTGTTGTCATTAAGTTCTCCTTGAGGTAAGACTTTTAAGGCATTACCTTTTTGACTCAGGACACCACTGTAAACAACTTTTTCATCCACAGCACCCATGAATTACTGTTAATTATTAGAATCTTATATCATTAACTGAAAACAACATAACTTTATTTATACTTTCTGAAGTGATATTGATGAATTCCAAATAGACATATTATCAGATTGTTCTGAGGCACCTCTGGAATGGCATCACGGCACCCACTTTGGGAAACCCTGGCTTAGGTTACTGCTGGCTTGTTCTCTTCAGTTTGTATTTGCTGTGCTCTTGTATCTGGTCTGTTCATGTATTCTGTTGGTAGCCGCAAATTGCAACACTAGATTTTTTTTATACTCGGATGAATCTAGGGTTGCAATACCGGGAGCGTGTCGCTATTTCGACGTGCCATTTGTTCGACGGCCCGCAATTTCGACGCGCCGATAGTTCGACTTAGGGATCGCGAGATTTCGGCGCCGCTGTTTCGACGGCACCCTTTTTCGAAAAAAAGGACGGCAATGTTTCGACACGACAACTGTCCGACACAACAACAGTTCGACAAGGCAGCACGGTATTTCGACAATGAAAAAACAAGTCTCTCAGCGACACGCTCCCCCCGACAGACTCATGGTGCCAACGCTCCAGCCTCCAGTAGGAGCGAGCAACCCGGTTGGTCGCTAAATGATCTCGCCCTCTCTCCGCTCCTAACCTAGCCCTGAATACAGGACTCTCATATACATGAGAGTCCTGGTGCCGCCTCAACATGAGGAGTAGTGGGCAATCGAGCCCTTAACGGTTTGAGCTAGGAACGTCAGATTTCAAAAATAAAGTGCTTACCTAAGCCAACTTTGATAACAATTTGACGCCGCACAACGTTCATTACACGCCGCTACCGGATTGTTGAATAAAAAGCATTTTTGTCCGAAATTATTTTGCTTAACATAGGACTTCCGCCTCTAGTGGACAGTCGCGTCATCGCATCATCTCCGTTCACTACAATGATCAACAGGAGATGACGCGACTGTCCACTAGAGGCGGAAGTCCTATGTTAAGCAAAATAATTTCGGACAAAAATGCTTTTTATTCAACAATCCGGTAGCGGCGTGTAATGAACGTTGTGCGGCGTCAAATTGTTATCAAAGTTGGCTTAGGTAAGCACTTTATTTTTGAAATCTGACGTTCCTAGCTCAAAACGTTAAGGGCTCGATTGCCCACTACTCCTCATGTTGAGGCGGCACCAGGACTCTCATATGAGAGTCCTGTATTCAGGGCTACTCCTAACCCAGCCTTCCCCTCCCCCGACCCTTCTATCGTTTCTAGGCTATTTGTTGTTCTGCCTATCTACATAGGCCTACTGTGTTTTATCCGTCCGTCCGTCCGTCCGTCCGTCCGTCCGTCTGTCCGTCTGTCTGTCTGTCTCTGTCTCTCTCCCTCTCTTTCTTTCTCTCTCGTCTCTCTCTCTCCCTCCCTCTCTCCCTCACTCACTCACTCACTCACACATACGCACAGACAAACCACAATTTTCTGTGGAGACCGGGTTGCAATGCGCACACACACACACACACACACACACACACACACACACACGCACACGCACACACACACACACACACACACACACACACACACACACACACACACACACACACACCAAACGCTCTGAAAGTAGCCTATATAATCAATGCCAAATTGGGAATTATTTTGTAAAAAGGCTATGAACATGAACTGTAGGCAGGGTCTCCATTTAGAAGCCCCGTGGATTTATTAGCTGGAGTACGTGAGTGATCGCCGATTAGGCCTATAATAACCTATTTAATATGCTCTAGACTGTCCCGACAGAACTTATCACAGGGTGTTCGCGCATCCTCTGTCTGTCTGTCTCTCGCCTCCTCGCTTTCTCTCTCTCCTCTCTCTCTCTCTCTCTCTGTGTGCGCGGTGGCACATGCTTAAAATAACATATCTGCAAGCTAACATCCTGTATATCCGACGGTGTTGATAGCTTGTAAATCTGTTATTTTTGCGCATGTAACCATGTACTTGTTTAAAAAAACTCCATGCTCTGCAGCTTTCTATTGGACACAGACCGGCAGGTTCATAATATGTGCATATAGGCCTATGGCATATGCCCACAGCTAGGGAGGAGAGTATATTTTACGTTTATATGGGGCTAGTACATTTTGCACCCATATTACTGTCATGTCTTAATAATATGTTGCTTTTAACAAGTAAGTTAAGTGATTGGTGGAGCCTGCTGCGCACTGACTGTGGCCATTCATTAGGCTACTCTTAAACAGGGCCGTGCAGTCCATACAGGCAAAATAGGCAGCCCCACACAGGCTGGGGGCCTCATGAGATTATTATAATTTTTTTAACCAACATGGGCATGGGCCCCCGTTGAGCTGTTGAACAGAGAACAGTTGAAGTGAGGGTTAACATGAAACAATTGCTTTGGACATATTAGCTCATTAGAATCTGAAAAGAGCTTGGCTCTCAAAGGTGCAGACCAGATAACAATGGCCCTAATCACCCAAGCAGTTCCTTCATGTGTGTTCTGTGATGTCACATACATCTTTAAAGTGATCCCTGACTAGTAAGCCATGTAATATGTTATAATAACCCTCTTTAAAGTGATCCCTGACTAATAGGACAAATATGCCTTAATACATTATAATTGTCCTCTATAACTACAATGTATAATTAAAAACACCTCAATTATTGTAGTGATGACGGTCGTAGAAGATACATTTTGGCTGGACGGGCCAATTTAAAATGGCGGTGTAAACAAGTTTTAGATGTTGAATTAAACACTTTACTAACCCGGCAAAACATCCTACTGGGCCCGACCAGCCAAAATGTATCTTCTACGTCATCACTGCATGCGACGAACAGTGCAATGGCTCCCCCCATGGGTTGAAAATATAACTTTTTTTCTCTCAAAGGAATATATTGTAAGTGTTTTAAATGGTATATTTTGGTTAAAGAGGGTTATTATAACATATTAAGGCCTACATGGCTTACTTGTCAGGGATCACTTTAAGAGGCAGGGGCGTGCAGAGACATTTTGAAGGGGGGGTACTCAAGTGAAAAAAAGGGCACCTTGTGGAACCATCGACTACCTAGTAGTTGCATTGGTAATTCAGTGTTTGGGGGGGGATTTGAATGATGTCAAGTGGCCGGCACTTACACATACATTACATGAGTTAACAGGTTCAGACAATGGTCTATTGATATGCATACCTGCCCTGCTGTGACATATCTAATAGGTATTGATATGCATGTATAAATTCATTGAATAACCGATTAACCATTTAATCGACTATAGTCCCTGAAAATCGCAGGCCCCCCCTGCAAGTGAAAATCGCAGGGTCCCCCTTTTGCAAATGATGGAGTTCTATCCGTCCGTCATTCAAGGTTATATGAGATACATAAAGGTTTCCTGTGTAAATAAGCCGAAAAGGTTACTAGGATCTCCTTTTAGTTGACCTTGGCTTGTACCAGTGAACTGTACTGTCATGAAACTGTATTTTTAATAGTCTTCAATCAATCAATCAATCAATCAATCTATCTGGAAGAAGTTGCACATGAACTCTGCAGCCGCACAGAGGCACTCCAACAAGACCACTCTGACAAGCTAAATGCTGGGTGCAGTAAATGTATTTGTCTGCATAAAGGCAATAATTGAAGTAGCTATGAATTGAAATATAATTAACAGGCTGCCTGTGGACACACATCCATTTACATGCATTTATTGTGAGACAAAGGTTGAGAACCACTGCAAAACAGGCACTTAAAAGTTATTCTTGTTCTTATTATCATTAAGGTAGTTAGTTATTTGTAGGTAATAACTCTGATATTCCCATTATGTTATCTTGTAGCTATAAAAATTCATGTGAGAGTGAAGCACAATTGCTTTTTCTTATTTTGTTTATATGGAATTATTTTTGAAAAAATGCTAGTTTGCATTAAACTCATGATTTATTTTCTCATATCTTAATTATTTGAAAATATTTTCAAACGAGCACAGGTCTCCACCAGGCCACACAAATCGGTCTGTTATAGCGCCACCATGAGGCTGATTTAAAAAATGTGGGGCAGAGGTTCTGAATTAGCATCCAGGGAGTGTGTGTGCTCAGTTTGGCAGCGATGGGGCCAACGGCGCCGGAGATTAGCTGGTAACAACCAGGCCACACAAATCGGCCTGTTATAGCGCCACCATGAGGCTGATTTGAAAAATGTGGGGCAGAGGTTCTAGATTGGCATCCAGGGAGTGTGTGTGCTCAGTTTGGCAGCGATCGGGCCAACGGTGACTGAGATTAGCTGTTCACAAACTGCGAGGACGCACGGACGGACGCACGGACGCACGGACGGACGGACGGAGGGGAAAACATACTCTCCCTCAGCCTTCGGCTGGTGGAGACAATAATTAAAAGGAAACCAAATGTAAACAGGCATTTACTTGCGACTCCTAGAAATTGGTCCGCAACCCACACACACATGGGTCCCGACCCAGGGGCCTCAAACTGGGGTTTGCCTGGGTCCTCCTAGGCCCTAAGCACGGCCCTGCTTATCCCGTAAAGATTACTTTATCCCACGTCCTCAGGTAATGTTGAGAGAGAGAGAGAGAGAGAGAGAGAGAGAGAGAGAGAGAGAGAGAGAGAGAGAGAGAGAGAGAGGGAGGGTCGGGGGAGGTAAGGCTGGGTTAGGAGCGGTGAGCGTGTGTGTGAGAGAGACTTTTTTTTTTCTTTTTTTGTCGAAATACCGTGCAGCCTTGTCGAAAGACCGTGCCGGCCAGTCGAAAGACCGTGCCGCCCTGTCGAAAGACCGGCGTCAGTTTTTTCGAAAAAACGTGCCGTCGAAACAGCGGCGCCGAAATCTCGCGAACCCTAAGTCGAACTATCGGCGCGTCGAAGTTGCGGGCCGTCGAACATTTGACACGTCGAAAAAGCGAGATTTCCCCGCAATACCTCCCATAGGGATCCAATGCATCAAAACGTTTTTTTTTGCTATCTGATTGTATTAAACGACTTCAAAATGACCAATATTGTGGCTCTATGGAAAGCTTGGAATTTACTCTTGCTATCTGCAAAGTGTTTGTTTCAGAAAAATCCACCGTAGAATTGTTATGATTGTCTATGATGTCTTCTATTTACGCAGCGTCCCGCTGCCTCCTGCATTATGTGACATTTAGAACCAGGTGGTACACAGGACCGCTGAGTGACTTCCCACAAGCGCTTCCAAACTCCAGCACTTAGAAAATATAATCACCCGAAGCCAATTTCTTGATATAAACCCAGCCAACATGTCCACCTGGGTACCATATGGGCCCAGTGTGGGTAACTGGGTACCAAGTGGGCATGGGCTAGAAGTGGGCAAACTTGGTGGGTCCCATACGGGTTTTTGTGTGGGCTAAGTGGGCATGGGCTTGAAGTGGGCAACTTTGGTGGGTCCCATAAGGGTTTTGTGTGGGCTAAGTGGGCATGGGCTATAAGTGGGCAACCATGGCTGGGTCCCATGAGGGTTACGTGTGGGCTAAGTGGGCATGGGCTATAAGTGGGCAACCATGGCTGGGTCCCATGAGGGTTATGTGTGGGCTAAGTGGGCATGGGTTAGAACTGGTCAACCATGCCTGGGTCCCTTATGGGTTATGTGTGGGCTAAGTGGGCATGGGTTAGAACTGGTCGAACATGCCTGGGTCCCTTATGGTTTATGTGTGGGCTGAGAGGGCATGGGTTATAACTGGTCACGCGTATCTGGGTCCCTTATGGGCTAAGTGGGCATGGGTTAGAACTGGTCTACTATGCCTGGGTCCCTCATGGGTTATGTGTGGGCTAAGTGGGCATGGTTTAGAACTGGTCAACCATGCCTCGGTCCCTTATGGGTTATGTGTGGGCTGAGTGGGCATGGGTTAGAACTGGTCACGCGTGTCTGGGTCCCTTATGGGCTAAGTGGGCATGGGTTAGAACTGGTCTACTATGCCTGAGTCCCTTATGGGTTATGTGTGGGCTAAGTGGGCATGGTTTAGAACTGGTCAGCTATGCCTGGGTCCCTTATGGGTTATGTGTGGGCTTAGTGGACATGGGTTATAACTGGTCACGCATGTCTGGGTCCCTTATGGGCTAAGTGGGCATGGGTTAGAACTGGTCAACTATGTCTGGGTCCCTTATGGGTTGTGTGTGGGCTAAGTGGGCATGGTTTAGAACTGGTCAACCATGCCTAGGTCCCTTATGGGTTATGTGTGAGCTGATTGGGCATGGGTTATAACTGGTCACGCATGTCTGGGTCCCTTATGGGCTAAGTGGGCATGGGTTAGAACTGGTCTACTATACCTGGGTCCCTTATGGGTTATGTGTGGGCTAAGTGGGCATGGGTTAGAACTGGTCAACTATTACTGGGTCCCGTATGGGTTATGTGTGGGCTTAGTGGACATGGGTTATAACTGGTCACGCATGTCTGGGTCCCTTATGGACTAAGTGGGCATGGGTTAGAATTGGTCAACTATGTCTGGGTCCCTTATGGGTTATGTGTGGGCTAAGTGGGCATGGTTTAGAACTGGTCAGCTATGCCTGGGTCCCTTATGGGTTATGTGTGGGCTTAGTGGACATGGGTTATAACTGGTCACGCACGTCTGGGTCCCTTATGGGCTAAGTGGGCATGGGTTAGAACTGGTCAGCTATGCCTGGGTCCCTTATGGGTTATGTGTGGGCTGAGTGGGCATGGGTTATAACTGGTCACGCATGTCTGGGTCCCTTATGGGCTAAGTGGGCATGGTTTAGAACTGGTCAACTATGCCTGCGTCCCTTATGTGTTATGTATGGGCTAAGTGGGCATGGTTTAGAACTGGTCAGCTATTCCTGGGTCCGTTATGGGTTATGTGTGGGCTAAGTGGGCATGGGTTAGAACTGGTCAACCATGCCTGGGTCCCTTATGGGTTATGTGTGGGCTAAGTGGGCATGGTTTAGAACTGGTCAACTATGCCTGGGTCCCTTATGGGTTATTTGTGGGCTTAGTGGGCATGGGTTATAACTGGTCACGTGTGTCTGGGTCCCTTATGGGCTAAGTGGGCATGGGTTAGAACTGGTCAGCTATGCCTGGGTCCCTTATGGGTTATGTGTGGGCTGAGTGGGCATGGGTTATAAATGGTCACGCATGTCTGGGTCCCTTATGGGCTAAGTGGGCATGGTTTAGAACTGGTCAACTATGCCTGGGTCCCATATGTGTTATGTGTGGGCTAAGTGGGCATGGGTTAGAACTGGTCAACCATGCCTGGGTCCCTTATGGGTTATGTGTGGGATAAGTGGGCATGGTTTAGAACTGGTCAACTATGCCTGGGTCCCTTATGGGTTATTTGTGGGCTTAGTGGGCATGGGTTATAACTGGTCACGCGTTGCTGGGTCCCTTATGGGCTAAGTGGGCATGGGTTAGAACTGGTCTACTATGCCTGGGTCCCTTATGGGTTATGTGTGGGCATGGGTTAACTGGTCACGCATGTCTGGGTCCTTATGGGCTAAGTGGGCATGGTTTAGAACTGGTCAACTATGCCTGGGTCCCTTATGGGTTATGTGTGGGCTAAGTGGGCATGGTTTAAAACTGGTCAACCATGCCTGGGTCCCTTATGTGTTATGTGTGGGTTAAGTGGGCATGGTTTAGAACTGGTCAGCTATGCCTGGGTCCCTTATGGGTTATGTGTGGGCTGAGTGGGCATGGGTTATAACTGGTCAACTATGCCTGGGTCCCTTATGGGTTATCTGTGGGCTTAGTGGGCATGGGTTATAACTGGTCACGCGTGTCTGGGTCCCTTATGGGCTAAGTGGGCATGGGTTAGAACTGGTCTACTATGCCTGGGTCCCTAATGGGTTATGTGTGGGCATGGGTTATAACTGGTCACGCATGTCTGGGTCCTAATGGGCTAAGTGGGCATGGTTTAGAACTGGTCAACTATGCCTGGGTCCCTTATGGGTTATGTGTGGGCTAAGTGGGCATGGTTTAGAACTGGTCAACCATGCCTGGGTCCCTTATGGGCTATGTGTGGGCATGGGTTATAACTGGTCACGCATGTCTGGGTCCTTATGGGCTTAATGGGCATGGTTTAGAACTGGTCAACTATGCCTCGGTCCCTTATGTGTTATGTGTGGGCTAAGTGGGCATGGTTTAGAACTGGTCAGCTATGCCTGGGTCCCTTATGGGTTATGTGTGGGTTAAGTGGGCATGGTTTAGAACTGGTCAGCTATGCCTGGGTCCCTTATGGGTTATGTCTGGGCTAAGTGGGCATGGTTTAGAACTGGTCAGCTATGCCTGGGTCCCTTATGGGTTATGTGTGGGTTAAGTGGGCATGGTTTAGAACTGGTCAGCTATGCCTGGGTCCCTTATGGGTTATGTCTGGGCTAAGTGGGCATGGGTTAGAACTGGTCAACCATGCCTGGGTCCCTTATGGGTTATGTGTGGGCTGAGTGGGCATGGGTTATAACTGGTAACGCATGTCTGGGTCCCTTATGGGCTAAGTGGTTATGGTTTAGAACTGGTCAGCTATGCCTGGGTCCCTTATGTGTTATGTGTGGGCTAAGTGGGCATGGTTTAGAACTGGTCAGCTATTCCTGGGTCCCTTATGGGTTATGCGTGGGCTAAGTGGGCATGGGTTAGAACTGGTCAACCATGCCTGGGTCCCTTATGGGTTATGTGTGGACTAAGTGAGCATGGGTTGGAACTGATCATGCGTGTCTGGGTCCCTTATGGGTTATGTGTGGGCTAAGTGGGCATTGGTTATAACTGGTCAACTATGCATGGGTCCGTTATGGGTTATCTCTGGGCTGAGTGGGCATGGGTTGTAACTGATCATGTGGGTCTGGGTCCCTTATGGGCTAATTGGGCATGGGTTAGAACTGGTTAATTATGCCTGCATCCCTTATGGGTTATGTGTGGGCTGAGTGGGCATGGGTTATAACTGGTCAACTATACCTCTGTCCCTTATGGGTTATGTGTGAGCTGAGTGGGCAAGAGTTATAACTGGTCACGTGTCTTGGTCCCTTAAGGGCTAAGAGGGCATGGGTTAGAACTGGTCAACCAAAGCTGGGTCTCATATGGGCTATGTATGGACTAAGTGGGCCATGGGTTAGAACTGTTCAACCATAGCCGGGTCCCGTAAGAGTTTTATATGGGTTAAGTGGGCACGGGTTAGAACTGGTCACCCATATCTGGGTCCCAGAGGGGCTTTGTGTGGGGTACCTGGGCATGGGTTAGAACTTGTCAACCATGGCTGGGTCCTGTATGGGCAATATGTAGGCTAACTGGGCACGGGTTAGAACTGGTCATATCTGTGTGTCACAAATACAGTATAATTAATCTACTTCACAACAACTATATCAATGGCATATCTTTGCGTGTGACATACATTTAGGCTCATGTGAAAAATATTTTACATATACTAATAGGCCACAAAAGCAAAGAATTGATCGAATAAATAAACAAATAAATAAATTAAACACTATGTTCAAGAGACAAGACCAGTGTATAACATGTAAGATGGATGGATGGATGGATGGATGGATGGATGGATGAAGAGATGGAGGGATGGATTGATGGTTAATAGGATATAAGTCACAAATCGTTATGGTAAAGAGGGAGAGAGAGAGGGTAATCCCATACTAATTTTAGCAGGGTGGGATTTTGTATCTACCTGCCTGTATATCCATGTCTGGGTGTCATAAGGGCTATGTATGGGCTAAGTGGGCATGGCTTAGAACTGGTCACCCATATCTGGTTCTCATATGGGCTATGCATGGGCTAACTAGGCATGGATTAGAACTGGTCAACCATAGCTGTGTCCCGTATGGGTTATGTGTGGGCTGAGTGGATATGGGTTAGAACTGGTCAACCATGTATGTGTCTCATATGGGCCTTATATGAGCTGATTTTGCACAGGTTAGAACTGTGTAGGTCCAGTACACGCGCGCGCGCACACACACACACACACACACACACACACACACACACACACACACACACACACACACACACACGCGCGCACACACATCTAAGGATATATATTTGTCTCACAAATACAGTAAACAAGTAAGACGCCTCAGGGCGAAAAGCGACCTCGCCCTAAAGGGCAAAGTCGCGCCACAGTGAGGTGGACATCAGGGATGTGGATACATCAGGGATCTCCATATATGGGCACAAAAGGCATTTGTTCCCCTGTCATCACAGGGATCTCCATATCTCCATATATGGGCATAAAAGGGATGTGTTCCCCCTGGCCTCACAGGGATCTCTCTAACAGGGCATCATTATATATATTATATATTGATGACATCATTGAACTCCATATATGGGCATGAAAAGGAATTCTGTTAGTGTGGCATCACAGTGAAGCTAGAGCGTGATGTCAGAGTGTCAAACCCATTCTGGTAGAGTGGTTCCCCTGACATCACAGTGACATCAGAGCATGATGTCAGAGCAGCAAACCTATAGAAACTCATAAAAATGGGTACAGGTCTACACATCTACACGGACGCGGACAAGCTGTAACATTTCTTATGGTAAACTTCGACCTTCTGTCGCAATAAATATCCATTACATCAATGGCATATGTTTGTATTTGACAAATACAATCTATCTGGGCTCATGTGAAAAATATTTAACTGATATTAATAGGTTGCAAAAGCAATGGATCGATCAGCCTTTCTGTGGATATATCTCATAGGGACCAATTGGGGTATCAGAGATAGTAATACCCTTTTAAATGGGGGGACTGTCTACGTCAGTTTGACATGCCTAATGCATGTCAAACTGGGGGTCCTTGAAATTAAAATGGTTCAAAATATAAATAACTTCTCTAATAGGGTCCTTAGTCACATGCCCACTCAGCCCACACATAACCCATACGGGACCCAGGCATAGTTGACCAGTTATAACCCATTCCCACTCAGACCACACATAACCCATAAGGGACCCAGGCATAGTTGCCCAGTTCTAACCCATGCCCACTTAGCCCACACATAACCCATAAGGGACCCAGTCATAGTTGACCAGTTCTAACCCATGCCCACTTAGCCCACACTTAACCCTTATGGGACCCACCAAATTTTCCCACTTCAAGCCCATGCCCTGGCTGCTGAACTTCCTAACAGATAAACCTCAATCTGTGCGGGTTGGAAATAATAACTTCACCGTCATCTCCCTGAGTACTGGCTCTCCCCAGGGCTGTTTTGAGTCCACTGCTGTTCACCCTGGCGACCCATAACTGCTGTGCGAGGTTCAGTACTAACCACATGGTGAAATACGCAGACGACACGACAGTTGTGGGCCTCATCAGAGAGGACAACGAGGATCCATACAGGGAGGAAGTGAGACAGTTTGTTGGGCTGGTGCAACACACCTGAATGTCAACAAGACAAAGGAGATCATTGTTGACTTCCGACGGAACCTGCACAGCCACACACCACTATAAACGACAGGATGTCGTGAGCATCACCAAGTTCCTGGGGGTACAGATCACGGACAGCCTGACATGGTCCTCAAACACGGCCTCTCTTGTAAAGAGAGGACAGAAACGTCTGTTCTTTCTGCGCTGGATGAGAAGAGCCCAACTTCCCCCTCCCATCCTCACCACATTCTACAGGGCTACCATAGAGAGCATTCTGACAAACTGCATCTCTGGTCTGGTAGCTGCAGTGAAACAGATTGGAAAACTGTGCAGAGTGGTGAAGACAGCGGAGAGGATTATTGGGACTTCACTGCCTTCCATCAAGGACATTGGCCAAAATCAAAGGCTAAGAAGATCATGTCTGACCCTACCCACCCACACACCTGCTGCCCTCTGGTAAGAGGTACCGCAGCATCAGGAGCAGAACGGACAGATTTAGAAAGAGTGTTTTCCTCCAAGCCATAAGACTTGTGAACTCTGAAAAAACTAAAAAGTCCTGTTAAAAAGCATTATCTATCTATCTATCTATCTATCTATCTATCTATCTATCTATCTATCTATCTATCTATCTATCTATCTATCTATCTATCTATCTATCTATCTTCACTTAGCCCATATGGAACCTACATGGAACCCAGAGCCATGGCCCACTTCTAGCGCATGCCCACTTGGTACACAGGTTTGATCGATTGAAGACTTTATTAGAAGTTTGCATAGAAAAAAAGTACAGTTTCATGATGGTACAGTTCACTGGTACAAGGTCAACTAAAAGGAGATCCTATGAAAGCACTTGGCTTATTTACACAGGAAACCATTGAAGTATCTCATATAACATTGAATGACAGATGGATAGAACACAGTACTATGCAGCAGTAGATATAGTCAGGAGAAAAAAAAATAAAAATAAAAAGAGACAAAAAAACAGTGCAAAAAATATATACAGTAGGTGTTAGCACCCAATAGCACCCATTGAGCCCAAAACACAGTGCAAAAGAATATATATATATATATATATAGTAGGTGAGTCCATATGGCCCATATGGTTCCCAGGTGGACATGTTGGCTGTGTCTTGATAGTGCAACTGTGAGCTGAGTGCAATCTTACTGGAGGGGACAGAACAGGTAGGTGGTCGAGGTAAACGGAACCTTGACCCCTTCCCAGTATCTGTGTCGGTGTCCCCCAAGGAGGCATACTAAGATCTTTGTTCCATATGTGAAAGACATGTCATCTGCCTGTGACTGCAATCTGTTCCTGTTTGGCTCTCCTAGACGGACAAATTAGAAATTACATGTTGAAAAGGCCCTTAGCTCTGAACTCGATGAAATCTTTACCTAGCTCAGCTATCACTACACCTAACTGAATCCATCATCTTTAGGTCAAACCCTAAGTTAGGGTAGTAAGATGTAAAGTCCTCGAGACAGCCATCATCTCGGAGTCGGAGGACTTTAAATCATGCTCTGTCAGAGCAACTACTGTGTGGCCACTGGCCAAATTCTCAAACATTTTGAGCATAGCAGCCATAGCTGATCTACATGCTCTGACTGAGATCTTCAATTTTCACAATATTTATCTGTGGAACCGAGTCAGATTCCACATGCTTATCAGGGAGGGGGTCCCCAGTTCAATTATCATTATTCTGGGGGGTCCCCATGATTATTTTGGTGGGTTCCCAGTTCAGAAATTATTATTTTGAGGGGTCCCCATGCAGTTAGCCTATATGATTATTTTGAATGGGGGGTTCCAAGTTCAAATATGATTGTTTTGGGTGGTCACTGCCTGAAAGGTTGAGAACCACTGACACACACACACACGCACGCACGCACGCACGCACGCACAATACTCTGTTCATGTAGAAGTCCTGAATTCAAAATTTACTTGAGTAAAAGTGCAAAGTATTGCTATATAAAAAAAGGTTTATAAAGTAGCCTACTAAAAGTAGAAAGCACTAATTGTCCCAGAATGTCCCTCATCACAAGTTTCCAATTTTATAAAGTATGAAACCTTTTGAAAATAGCAGATCTACAAGCTCACACTCCGTGGCATTGTAATCAAAATCTTCAAAATAACTAGTAATTAAGGTGTCAAATAAATGTAGTGGAGTAAAAGTACAATATTTGCCTCTGAGCACTGAGCAATGGAGTAGAAGTAAACATACTGGAAATTGGAAATACTCAAATACTTAGTACAAATACCTAAAAGATACGTTCACTGAAATTAACGGTATTGCACACCGTACTACAGTACTTAAGTAAATGTACTTAGTTACTTTACACAAGAGCTCCGCTCCCATTTGCCTTCCCACGTGACAGATATGGGAACTGTGATTGGTGTATGACCCAGTGGAAGTGACGTCAGGGAAGTAACGTCTTTAGTTTGTTTTGAATTGTCTGTACTGGCGGGCCGCGCTAACGTTCCTCCTATACAGAACTAGAAGCATTAAATAATTGTGTGGTAATGGATTAAACCAACCGAAAGAAAACAAAAACGTGTTATTGGACAGTATTTCCTGAATCCCGATCTTTTTCCCGGATTGAACTCTCCGTGGGTCTCCACTCTCCTCTCCTTGGCTTCGATGTAGCAGAGAGCTGAAGTATGTATTTTCTCCCTCCATTATGTAACTGACTAAATATATTTTCCACACCTTTATTCTATCCTGTCTAGATATACATTATAATTATAACTACGGTTGTCTACTAACTCTACACATGCTGGAGACTAGCCGAAACATGACGGTCATGTTTCAGTAAACATGAAGCTAACTAGCTTGAAGCTAGCCTGCTACTATAGCCCTTATTTCTCGGTCCTTACGTAGGTTAAACTCGCCTAAAACACTGCATAATTCAACCACATGAGTGAGTGTTGAACAATGCTATTTGTTGTGTTTGTGTTGAAACGTTTTTGTGCACATGGATGTTATTTAACCATTAGAACTTTGCTAAAGCTAACGTTTGCTATTTTTATCAGTTGCATACTTCAGTAAGCCAATCTACAGCTTAATATTATTGTAGATTAGTGGTTCTCAAAGTGGGGTCCTCCAGGGAGCCTGCCTCGGGGGTCCTTGGGGAGTTCCAGGGGGTCCACAGCTAAATGATAGTTACAAAATGGACCCTTATAGGCAGAGAGAGTACAAATGTAACCAAATGGACCCATCGTACTCTCAGAGTTAAATGAACATTAATTTTACAATATATATTATGGTCCCAGAGATAGAAATGCCATTAAATGGGGGTCCTTAGACTAATGCTTGTCAAACTGGGGGTCCTTGACATTAAATTGGTTCAGAATCACTGGTAGAGATGTAGAAAAGTCTTCTCTTATCTGGGGTCCCTGGTATATCTTTTCAAATCGGGGTCCATGGGCCAATGAGTGTCAATTTGGGGGTCCTTGACATGAAAAGGTTTGAGAACCACTGATATAGATGGCTAATAAAATAACTGTGTCAAAAGCTGGTATCACAAAAGTTTAAGATGGCTGTCACAGATCTGTAGTAGATGAACATGTTTTACTCTGAGAGCCTCAAAAATGTGTTGCCATGCCTTGTACGTAGATCGGATATTTTTGTGTGCGGGAATGTCTGGCATACAACTTAAATCAGGCATAATTAGGTACATTTATTACACAAAATAGTGTACAATGTACACTATTTTGTGTACTGTAGACTATAACATTTGGTCTTAGTTATTGGTGGTGGTGGTGGTAAAATCTGACTTGGCTTGGTTTTGGATCCTACAGTAAAGCTTGCCCGTAAAACAAAGTCCTGGAAGCTCATTGATTGATAAGCCATCTGACGTTGAAATTGTCAAAGTACAACATGTCTTTTGCAGTTAAATGGCCCAAGATTGTTGAACTGTAGTATTTTGTCAGAACAGACCATTTAGAATAAATCAAATTAAAATAATCAATTTCACACCCTCCCACATATGAATATTTTGAACATAGCAGATCTACAAGCTCCGCTAGTTTGTCCAGAATTTATTGTGTAGTTCAGGGGTCTTCAACGTTTTCAGGCCAAGGACCCCTTAGTTGAGAGAGAGATGAAACAGGGACCCCCACAACCTGTTCATTCCATATAGTTTCATTGTTTTGACAGCACATTGCACAATCATCAGTGTATTTTGGATTCATGTCAATTTGTGTTTTCAGATATTTAACCACTTGAACTGGCAATACTTAATAAACTTGACCTTTCCCTCTGTACTTAGTCTGCTCTTTTTCCCCTCTACACCAAAGCTCTTTGCCAAAAATAGCCGATCTACAGCTCACAATGCCTTGTTGTGAGCTTGTTGTGAGCTGTGGCTAAAGTTCTCAGAATATGGACGATAGGGTTCAAGTGGTTAATATAAAAAGGAGACAAAAAGTTTCTATCATTTGGAGTACCCCAAGTTGTAACTCTGGGACCCAGACCCCCTGTTGAAGACTCCTGGTGTAGTTTGTTGATTACGCCCACCCCAGATTTGGTCATTTCCTTCTGTTACCTCAAATTAAATTATGTGTGTGTGTGTGTGTGTGTGTGTGTGTGTGTGTGTGTGTGTGTGTGTGTGTGTGTGTGTGTGTGTGTGTGTGTGTGTGTGTGTGTGTGTGTGTGTGTGTGTGTGTGTGTGTGTGTGTGTGTGTGCGTGCGGCCAAATGCATGTCATTTTGGGGGTCCTTGACATGAAAAAGTTTGAATATCACTGATTCAGATGAAGGATTTAGAAGACATCCATAGAATCGGGTCAAAAATATTCAAAGACTTGCACAAATGTGCTCCAAAGTAGATATACAAGGCAAGCTCACAGTGAGCTTGTATATCTGCTATTTTTCAAAAGTATGTTGAAGCAATATACAAATATTCAAAAGATTGAATTTTTTTTTGGATTTTAACACTTTACAGGGGAGGAAAAGTCTGAAGATGTGTGCAATGTATATTCCCTTAACGCATTAAGATCTGGAATTATTTTATACTTTAGCTAGTGAAAATGTGTGCAAATATTTGAATATATATTTTTCAACGCAAACTTTTGTAACTCAAATCTCTGCTTCTGGGAGGTCCCTGGAACCACATATTTTGAGATGGTGGTCTGGCCAAATACCTGTAATTTTGGGGGTCCTTGACATGAAAAAGTTTAAGAACCACTGATTTAGAGGAAGGATTTAGAAGTCTGGTCAAATATATTCAAAGTCTTGCACACATTTTAGCGATTTTTCAAAAATAGCAGATCTACAAGCTTGCAGCGCGCTGTGAGCTTGTAGCACGGCACTCGGTGCCACGCTGTGAGCTTGTAGATCTGCTATTTTTCAAAAGTTAAAGCATACAATAATGGTTAAAGTGGTTTAAATCTAATGCAACACAGACGTGTTCCAGGTATTTTAAATTTGAAAAATTGCTTTAATTTTCCCATCACCTGTTTTTGTGTTTTTTTCTTTTGAAGAGACATTGGCAGAGGCGCAAAAGAAGCGCAAAAAGTCAGAGGCTACATCAGATATCCAGACGGATCCTGAATGTTCCAAAAGGCGAGAGAGGAGGTAATGCTGTAATATCAGTAGTCTGGGATCACTTCACTTTTCGGGCTTCTAACCAGTCTGGAGCGGAAACCACAAAACGTCATGTTGTAGTACTCAAAGGACTACAATTTGGCCGGAACCATCCACCGGAAACAGTTTTAAAATAATTCCCCTGCACTCAAGACATACTTTTAGGGCCTACCTAATAAACTCCTTGATGCAGAGTAGTTTTGCTTTTGAAAAATGTGTCTGGTATATGCATCTTTTTTTAGTCCAACACGTAGCGACTGGAAAGACTACACTAGGCTATTATGGAGCATTTTAAAAGGGATTGGGGAAACAAAACAAACATTTCTTGTTTCTGTAGCTTTGATTTGTTATTCATAATTATATTGTTGCCGTCCGAGAGAAACCTTTAATTGACACAATTCCACTTTGAATGAAAATAGCCAATCTACAAGCCTCCCCAGCTTTGTGAGCATCTAGAGTAGCAATTTTAAAATAGTTGATTTATATGGTTAAACTGATTCTGATATTTAAGCTAAAATGTGTGTTTTAACTGCATGTAGGGCAACGCCAAAACTCATGGAGCTTCAGGGAGCAGCGACTTTCGAGAGTGATGAATCGGATGAGAATGAAGTCCCACCTTCACCTCCCCCTCAACTGCTGGAGAGAGGCTGCCGAAAACACAGAAACTCCACCCCGAATAAGAAACGGAGGAGGAGCAGTGCCGCACCCAGTCTGTCTCCTGAAGATCTATCTATAAGTATGTAAAGTATGGAATTTTAGTGTATTATTTCTTACAAAATTAGGAAAATGTACAGAGAATTTACTTTCTTGAATTGTAAAATTATGTGTAGGAACTCCGAGTCCGAGAAGCACCCCCAGTCCCATACACGAGGACAGACAGAGTTCCAGCCTTCCAAACGAAACCCTGATACACCCGGCCTCTGAAAACGTCAGACCCAGTGGCGTCCCGCATCTGGACAGACAGAGTTCTAGCCGCTCAACTGCAGCCCTAATCAGCCCCATCTCTGAAACCCTGAGTCCACACACCCCGAGTGGAAGTGGGGCACCAAGACAGATGCGCCTCACTGCCCAGATGACTTAAACCCCGAGCCGAGCCACTTCGACCCACTTCAACCCAGAGCAGTGCAGCGCCACAGGGGATAGGCCTAGGACAACACGCACAGTTGTTGAAACTCCTGGATGAGCTCAAAGACACCCAGAGATTCCATACTAGTATGTTGAACCACCTCCTGAAGCAGAAAGACGGTGTGCCTGGCCTGAAGGAGCAGTGTTCCCGCTCAACACAGCTGAAGATGTTGTGTCCATGGAAACCAAGCTGCGCGACTCAAAGTTCAAAGCTGAAGTTGTAAGTTCAAATCCCTTATTCACTTCAAAATGCACTTGAATTTTCAATCTATTATTTTATAATTACATTGGTAGAATGTAAACGATATTGCCCTTTGAGTGCATGAACACTCTCTCTAGGTCGAGCCTTCCATCGTCGCTTCCAGTCATCCCGGTTCTCCATACATCTGGCCAGCTCGTTGGTGCTTTGTGCTCCTACGTCTTTCTTGAGTACATCCACGTATGTTATTGTGGGACGTCCTCGTGACCGGTGCCCATGTGTTGGTTCCCACAGCACCAGTTTGCTGGCAGGAAGCTCCTGATGTATTTGGCAGTGTCCTGCTAGTCTCATTCTTCTGGCAGCAATTTTCTCGCTAACCCTTGGTATTCCCTCATACAGGCTCTTGTTGGTAACATGTGCACTCTTGCTGATGTTAAGTACTGCACGCAACATTCTGGTGTAGCACCCGTATAGAGACATGAACACAATGGCCATCAATATCTAAGCTGTTCACTTAATACAGAATTTCCTTCCTGTGACTTTTGTCATTCTCAGGTTGCCATGGTTGCAGATATTGGCGGCACTTCAGTGGAGGATAGTGTCAGGTGGATGATGGGGTCCATCATTAGCCATACACTGTCTCTCGAGTACAACGTCACTGGACAGAAGAACAAGAAGCAGTTCCTAGGCCTGCAGCTTTTTGATGTTGTATATGGTAAATTTTAGTTTTTGAGCGGTGGTAAACCGCTCCTAAGAGAGGCTGTGCGTGTGTCTATAGCCACTTTTCCTCAGTGTTTTGCTGTAGCAATGTGTTTTCCTCAGTGTTTTGCCATAGCAATATGCGTGTGTGCGTAGCCATATTATATCACATTACATCACCAATTATCTGTAGCCACTTTTCCTCAGCGTTTTGCCATAGCAATGTGTTTTCCTCAGCGTTTTGCCATAGCAATATGTGTGTGTGTGTATCCATAATACCTATATCTATACCTAGACCTATATCCTAGTCTTTTTCCTCAGCGTTTTGCCATAGCAATGTGTTTTCCTCAGCGTTTTGCCATAGCAATGTGCGTGTGTGTAGCCTGTATCACATCACCAATTACCAATTGATGAAGACGTTATGCAAGCACGACCACCGCTCACTTCACATTGGGTGTGATTTTTAATTGTAATTTTTCCTTTAAATTTCATGTTGTCTTTCTAACTTTAATACAGTTTGGCAAACATAAGTAGAAGCATGCCACCGTATACAGAGATCACAACAATTCTGAGAAATGCACAATTCTCTGTGATATAAAACCTTTGAATGGAAGTTATAGGTCATAGGGTTTCACAATCTAAGAATCAAGCTAGCTTTCCTAAGTTGGCTTCTTGTCATTTGTTTTTAGGGGCACTCAAGATCAACACATCAACAAAGGACATCAACCGCAAGGATGCAGAGAAGGCGCTCGGCAAGTGGTTCACAGGGGCCCGTGATCGTGGTGGGAATAGGGCCACAAGAGGTCACAGATCAAGCGACACCCCTGACAACGAATCTGCAAACACACCTGGTAACTCAGACACAACACTGGACAATGACTCGCAGCCGTAATAGGAAAATGTCAGCCACCCTTGGAATATCACACACACACACACACACACACACACACACACACACACACACACACACACACACACACCTTGGTAGCCACCATCTCTGCGTTGGGTTGGGTTATACATCCAGGTCAGCTCTCATTTTTCTGAGGCCTGTGGTCAATGTTTGAGTTTGAGTTCCGAGTTTTACGTAACCCTGTGCCTGATTGTACATAGCCCTAGTTAAAGCTGAGGGAGGGGGGGGGGGGGGGTTGGGTTAGGTTATACATCCTCCAGGTCAGCTGTGTGGGATCAATCATTTTTCTGAGGCATGTGGTTAATGTTTGAGTTTGAGTTCCGAGTTTTACGTAACCCTGATTGTACATAGCCCTAGTTAAAGCTGACTTGAAGATGCTTGTTATGTATACTGTTGCCGCTGGCGCCACATAATGTGTTTGTTAAGGACTAATGTTTACATTAAAGGAGCTATAGTCAACTTTTTCTTGAGAAATGGATGCTAAAATAAAGATAATGTTTAAAAAATATTTTATAAAAAAAATTAGCTTTATACATGTGTTTCTATTCAAAGATTATGTAAAATAATGACTAAATAATCATTTTGGCCATTGACGGACCGACACTTTGTTCTGTCACTTTGTTTCTGGTCTTGTTAGACTAGGATGTAAACAAATTGTCATTGAAACACATGTATGAAGCTTATTTTTTTATAAAATATTTTTTGAAACATTTCTATTTTAGCATCCGTTTTTCAAGAAAAAGTTGACTATAGCTCCTTTAACCTATTTAGAACAGTTACACAATATTGTGTATCATTATTTTATGCTATTGAAAAATAGCAGATATACAAGTGCCGCGCTGTGAGCTTCTAGATCTGCTATTTTTTTTAAATCATAAAAAATTGAATTTTGACCCGATTCAATAAGTGTCTTTTGAACCCTAAGATTTTTTGAAAAACATATGTTTCTATGTCAGCAATTTGGCCAGCCATCGTCAAAGAAAAGGTCCTTTTCACAAAGGTCTGTTCTTGAAAAACTACTATGTCAGTGGTTCTCAAACCTTTTCATGTGAAGGACCCTCAAACTGATATTTATTTGGCCACAGACCCCATCTCAAAATATTTAGTTCCATGGACCACCCAGAAGCAAAATTTGAGTTACAAATGTTCGCTTTAAAAATACATATATTCAAAAATGTGCACACATTTTCACGACTTTTTCAAAAATAGCAGATCTACAAGCTCGCAGCGTGGCACTAATAATTCTAGGCCTAAATGGGTTTGAAGTTGGCACTACTGTTTGCACTGTATTTCCAGTTAATATTGCATATATGTGACTGAGGCTGGAGGAAAGGTCCTTATGTCTGCAATAGTGAAGTCCGCCAAATTAACAAAATATGTTTGATTTTGGATTTTTGGTGTTTATCCTTTTTTGCCATGTTATCTAAGAGTGTATGTTTGAGAACCTTCTCATTGCAACATATATCCATTTTGTAATCATTAAATAGCTTAAATTAGTTTGTAAACAGAGCTGTGTTTTTGTGTTTCCTTGCACCCTTCTGGAGGGTGGAGACACACATTAACATGTCAAAGCCAACATTTACATCTGCAGTTTCTGTTGGCTAATGTGTGGTTGTTGTTCTCGGGTTTCAGCTGCAGATCACCACCAATAGGTTAGGGCGGGTGAGGGGTGTAGTTAACATTCCATTGTTCACACCCCTTACCTGACTGCCAGTAGTGTGACAAACTTTGAGAGCCTTAATGGGGCTAAGTGAACATGGGTTAGAACTGGTCTACTATGCCTGGGTCCCTTATGGGTTATGTGTGGGCTAAGTGGGCATGGTTTAGAACTGGTCAACCATGCCTGGGTTGACCAGGCTAGCCTGGGTCCCTTATGGGTTATGTGTGGGCATGGGTTATAACTGGTCACGCATGTCTGGGTCCTTATGGGCTAAGTGGGCATGGTTTAGAACTGGTCAACTATGCCTGGGTCCTTTATGGGTTATGTGTGGGCTAAGTGGGCATGGTTTAGAACTGGTCAACCATGCCTGGGTCCCTTATGGGTTATGTGTGGGCATGGGTTATAACTGGTCACGCATGTCTGGGTCCTTATGGGCTAAGTGGGCATGGTTTAGAACTGGTCAACTATGCCTGGGTCCCTTATGTGTTATGTGTGGGCTAAGTGGGCATGGTTTAGAACTGGTCAGCTATGCCTGGGTCCCTTATGGGTTATGTGTGGGCTGAGTGGGCATGGGTTATAACTGGTCACGCATGTCTGGGTCCCTTATGGGCTAAGTGGGCATGGTTTAGAACTGGTCAGCTATGCCTGGGTCCCTTATGTGTTATGTGTGGGCTAAGTGGGCATGGTTTAGAACTGGTCAGCTATGCCTGGGTCCCTTATGGGTTATGTGTGGGCTGAGTGGGCATGGGTTATAACTGGTCACGCATGTCTGGGTCCCTTATGGGCTAAGTGGGCATGGTTTAGAACTGGTCAACTATGCCTGGGTCCCTTATGTGTTATGTGTGGTCTAAGTGGGCATGGTTTAGAACTGGTCAGCTATGCCTGGGTCCCTTATGGGTTATGTGTGGGCTGAGTGGGCATGGGTTATAACTGGTCACACATGTCTGGGTCCCTTATGGGCTAAGTGGGCATGGTTTAGAACTGGTCAACTATGCCTGGGTCCCTTATGTGTTATGTGTGGGCTAAGTGGGCATGGTTTAGAACTGGTCAGCTATTCCTGGGTCGCATATGGGTTATGTTTGGGCTAAGTGGGCATGGGTTAGAACTGGTCAACCATGCCTGGGTCCCTTATGGGTTATGTGTGGGCTAAGTGAGCATGGGTTGGAACTGGTCACGCATGTCTGGGTCCCTTATGGGCTAAGTGGGCATGGTTTAGAACTGGTCAGCTATGCCTGGGTCCCTTATGTGTTATGTGTGGGCTAAGTGGGCATGGTTTAGAACTGGTCAGCTATGCCTGGGTCCCTTATGGGTTATGTGTGGGCTGAGTGGGCATGGGTTATAACTGGTCACGCATGTCTGGGTCCCTTATGGGCTAAGTGGGCATGGTTTAGAACTGGTCAACTATGCCTGGGTCCCTTATGTGTTATGTGTGGTCTAAGTGGGCATGGTTTAGAACTGGTCAGCTATGCCTGGGTCCCTTATGGGTTATGTGTGGGCTGAGTGGGCATGGGTTATAACTGGTCACACATGTCTGGGTCCCTTATGGGCTAAGTGGGCATGGTTTAGAACTGGTCAGCTATTCCTGGGTCCCTTATGGGTTATGTGTGGGCTAAGTGGGCATGGGTTAGAACTGGTCAACCATGCCTGGGTCCCTTATGGGTTATGTGTGGGCTAAGTGAGCATGGGTTGGAACTGATCATGCGTATCTGGGTCCCTTATGGGACAAACTTTGAGAGCCTTTTACTCATTCAAATAAGCATATCTTCTTCAAATATATTCAGATTTCAATGAATGACATGTCATATGAAAGCTTATATTCTGTACTTTCATGATCTGCAAAAAGCTGAAAAAAGACCAATGCAGATATAAGGACCTTTTCTCCAGCATCGGTCACATATATTGTTTTACTTGTTTTATTTTTATTTTTGCACTATACAATATTTTATCAGTTCCAGCAGACTTTTTTTTCTCAGAGTGACTCCGAGTGCCAAAGTTAATGTTTTGAAGAGTTTGGATCAAATTGTATGGAGTGGGTTATACCCTTTATTTTAATTTATATATTATATATTTTTTTTTTCTTCTTCTTTTAAACACGTTTTTGTAAACACAATTTGTGTATACGTTCTTTTTAGTTTTAATCAATTTTAAACCATTACAGTACAATAAACTTTATTAATTTTGTTACATTGTCTGAAATTGTTTTTTTCTATCTTTTTCCATAATGGTTAAATTGAAATTTGCTAAAGTTAAGTCAGCTTTTGCATCTTAATGGAAGTTATTGTTGTTGTAATTATCTTAACCCATTCAGGCCGGGTACACATTTTAGTGTATGGGAGGGGCTTACAGTACATGTACAGTATGTCTCAACATATTTGTTTTTGTAGGCTAAATTCTGATTTAGGCCTAACTATAGGTTAGGCCAAAATGGGTTAACTAAAGCCTAAAGCAAGTAGCCCCCATTAGCAGCAATGAAGAGAATAACACCGATTTAGAAATAAGAGCCACGGAGGGAATATCCAGTGATTACCGATGCTGCCAGGGGCCCAGGGCTGGAGAGCCAGCCACACTCTGGCACTCGCCCCTCCTGGAGACTCAGTTCACTGCAACCAGCATGCGTCCATCAAGGAACTTCATCCCTATGGAAGGAATGGGCCTACTGTGAGTAGCAGCTGTCTACACTCATTGGTAAGTGTTGGAATTTAGCTGGCATTTGTTTTCCTGCTGTTTTAATTTGTCATGTCTGAGACAGATGCGTAGGCTATTTTAGGCTATAGGCTTAATTTATTTTTCTATTTGTATCATTGTAGAAGTCAACAGAATGATGGTGAACTTGGTGAAGTGAAAGCTTGAGAGTGAGTGAATGGCAAGAGAGCTGTGTGACCCACCTAGCTGTGACACTAGAGCGCATCTAATTAGTTTTCCCCAGACAGGATTTTTTAATGTTGATTGACTTATGTTGTTTAAACTGCTCTGTTGTAGTCTGGTGGCATTAGTTGGCATTTAAAAGTCAGGGGACGGAACATTGCATTCAGATGACAGTAGCCGCACACTGCTGCCAGTTTTGCCAGGTCTGCTTATAATAAGTGACTTTGGGCTTGTTTTCCTGTAAAGTCACTTGAAAACATGCATAGTTGTGGGTTGCTTTTTAGTTTAAGTTTGTTTCTGAAGTGTACTTGCTTTCAAGATTCTCTTTTTAAAATAGCTGATGTAATAGAGCGGTGGTGAAAATGGATGCTTCTTTTGGGCTTTTTTCATAGACTTGTTTGCTTGTTTTACTCACAGAATATAAATGTAACAACACTCAGTGAGAAAATAAAAACGCATTGCATATTTTGCTTTTTGATTGGTTGGTTGATTTAATTTGTTCAGTTTGCAGATTGTACACGATTGTACACTTTAGTTAAATCTATTTAAACGGCAGTAACGGCAGCTATTGTGTTCAGACAGTTTTGTCTAGTTTATTCAACTGCGGGTACACAGCACAGGAGACGTTCATATGAATGCATGGTGCTGCTGGTAGTGTTCGAGAGCAGTGGTTCTCAACCTGTGGGTCAGGACCCCCAAGGGGGTCCCCAAATTATTTTGCGGGGTCCCCAGATGGTTAACTTAATGTGCAACACTGTTTTATCACTGTTGCTCAACAGTGAAAATGTAAAGACTTTAATACCTTTTTAAATTGTGAAAATAGCAGATCTACATGCTCGCACTGCGAGGCGTTGCATGTGAGCATATAGATCAGCTATTTTCACAATAGAACCGTGTTAAAATATGATTATTTTTGGGGTTGCTACCTGAAAAGTTTGAACCACTGCTCTAGTGTGCATGCTCAAGAACTGTAGCTTCACTACAGGCTGCACACTGCCTTTCTGTTGTCGACCTTTAGCCCATATAGGCTTATTTGGGTTTCTAACTGGGTCTAATGTGGGGTCTACAAAAAAATCTCACATCGTAACCACGTGTGCCACCTGTGTTTGCATATATGGGCTTGAACTGGGATCTGAATAGGCCTTATGTGGGTTCCAGCTGGGAAACCACTTGGAGCCCTTAATGGGCTATCACAAGTGTGGCCTACATGGGGCACATATATTTTGCCCATCTGGAACCCACTTAAGGCCCACTCAGATCTCAGTTCGGGTCCATATAGGCAAACATAGTTGGTGCCCACATGGTTCCCAGATACAATTTCCCATTTGGAACCCACCTGAGACCCAGTCAAAAACCCAGGTAAGCCCATATGGGCTAACCCAGGTGTGCCCCTCGCAGCAAAACCAGATGGAACCCAAAATGGGCAAACCCAAGTGTGGCCTACATGGGGCACTTATAGTTTGCCCAGCTGGAACCCACTTAAGGCCCACTCAGATCCCAGTTCGGGTCCATATAGGCAAACACAGTTGGTGCCCACATGGTTCCCAGATACAATTTCCTGTTTGGAACCCACCTGAGACCCAGTCAAAAACCCAGGTAAGCCCATATGGGCTAACCCAGGTGTGCCCCTCGCAGCAAAACCAGATGGAACCCAAAATGGGCAAACACAAGTGTGGCCTACATGGGGCACTTATAGTTTGCCCAGCTGGAACCCACTTAAGGCCCACTCAGATCCCAGTTCGGGTCCATATAGGCAAACACATTTGGTGCCCACATGGTTCCCAGATACAATTTCCCGTTTGGAACCCACCTGAGACCCAGTCAAAAACCCAGGTAAGCCCATATGGGATAACCCAGGTGTGCCCCTAGCAGCACCCAGGAGCAAAACCAGATGGAACCCATGCCCACATACCCTTGCAAAAAAACATATGGGTCACCTATAGTTTGCCCAGCTGGAACCCACTTAAGGCCCACTCAGATCCCAGTCCGGGCCCATATAGGCAAACACAGTTGGTGCCCACATGGTTCCCAGATACAATTTCCTGTTTGGAACCCACCTGAGACCCAGTCAAAAACCCAGGTAAGCCCATATGGGCTAACCCAGGTGTGCCCCTCGCAGCAAAACCAGATGGAACCCAAAATGGGCAAACACAAGTGTGGCCTACATGGGGCACTTATAGTTTGCCCAGCTGGAACCCACTTAAGGCCCACTCAGATCCCAGTTCGGGTCCATATAGGCAAACACATTTGGTGCCCACATGGTTCCCAGATACAATTTCCCGTTTGGAACCCACCTGAGACCCAGTCAAAAACCCAGGTAAGCCCATATGGGATAACCCAGGTGTGCCCCTAGCAGCACCCAGGAGCAAAACCAGATGGAACCCATGCCCACATACCCTTGCAAAAAAACATATGGGTCACCTATAGTTTGCCCAGCTGGAACCCACTTAAGGCCCACTCAGATCCCAGTCCGGGCCCATATAGGCAAACACAGGTGGAGCCCACATGTTTCCCACATAAAATTGCCCATTTGGAACCCACCTGAGACCCAGTCAAAAACCCAGGTAAGCCCATATGGGCTACCCAGGTGTGCCCCTAGCAGCACCCAGGAGCAAAACCAGATGGAACCCAGAACCCGTGAACCCGTGTAAATGGGCGAACCCAAGTGTGGCCCTCATGGGGCACCTATAGTTTGCCCAGCTGGAACCCACTTAAGGCCCACTCAGATCCCAGTTCGGGCCCATATAGGCAACACAGGTGGTGCCCACATGGCTCCCGCATAAAATTGCCCATTTGGAACCCACCTGAGCCCAGTCAAAAACCCAGGTAAGCCCATATGGGCTACCCAGGTGTGCCCCTAGCAGCACCCAGGAGCAAAACCAGATGGAACCCAGAACCCGTGAACCCGTGTAAATGGGCGAACCCAAGTGTGGCCCTCATGAGGCACCTATAGTTTGCCCAGCTGGAACCCACTTAAGGCCCACTCAGATCCCAGTTCGGGCCCATATAGGCAAACACAGGTGGTGCCCACATGGCTCCCGCATAAAATTGCCCATTTGGAACCCACCTGAGCCCAGTCAAAAACCCAGGTAAGCCCATATGGGCTACCCAGGTGTGCCCCTAGCAGCACCCAGGAGCAAAACCAGATGGAACCCAGAACCCGTGAACCCGTGTAAATGGGCGAACCCAAGTGTGGCCCTCATGGGGCACCTATAGTTTGCCCAGCTGGAACCCACTTAAGGCCCACTCAGATCCCAGTTCGGGCCCATATAGGCCAACACAGGTGGTGCCCACATGGCTCCCGCATAAAATTGCCCATTTGGAACCCACCTGAGCCCAGTCAAAAACCCAGGTAAGCCCATATGGGCTACCCAGGTGTGCCCCTAGCAGCACCCAGGAGCAAAACCAGATAGATCCCATGCCCACATGCCATGTAAATAACATATCGGGCCGAGATGGCAATGTTGGCTGGGAAGTAGCTCCTAAGAATTCTACGGTGGATTTTTTTGATGCATTGGATCCCTATGGGAGGTATTGCAACCCTAGATTCATCCGAGTATAAAAAAATCTAGTGTTGCAATTTGCGGCTATTCTGTTGGGTCATAGTGTATCTGGTCTGTTCATGTATTCTGTTGGGTCATAGTGTATCTGGTCTGTTCATGTATTCTGTTGGGTCATAGTGTATCTGGTCTGTTCATGTATTCTGTTGGGTCATAGTGTATCTGGTCTGGTCATGTATTCTGTTGGGTCATAGTGTATCTGGTCTGTTCATTCTGTTGGGTCATAGTGTATCTGGTCTGGTCATGTATTCTGTTGGGTCATAGTGTATCTGGTCTGTTCATTCTGTTGGGTCATAGTGTATCTGGACTGTTCATGTATTCTGTTGGGTCATAGTGTATCTGGTCTGTTCATTCTGTTGGGTCATAGTGTATCTGGACTGTTAATGTATTCTGTTGGGTCATAGTGTATCTGGTCTGGTCATGTATTCTGTTGGGTCATAGTGTATCTGGTCTGTTCATTCTGTTGGGTCATAGTGTATCTGGTCTGTTCATTCTGTTGGGTCATAGTGTATCTGGACTGTTCATGTATTCTGTTGGGTCATAGTGTATCTGGTCTGGTCATATATTCCGTTGTGTCATAGTGGGCTAAAGCATAGGATCAGTTAGTGATTGCTTATCAATTCACGACAGGCAGGCTATGTCTCTGTTCTGCTCTCTAACCGTGCCACACTGAGAACATAATTCATGTCAAAGAAAATGACAGTTGGTTTGCACAGTTGTTCTCAACCTTTTCAGGCTGCGACCCCCAAAATAATCATATTGATTATACCCTGACGAGCACTAAGAGTTGAGGCATTACGTTTTGTATAACTATGGTTCTATTTTGAAAATATCAGATCTACAAGCTCACAACGCCTCACATTGCGAGGCGCTGTGAGCATGTATGTGAGCATGTATCCTTTCTCCTATATGCTGCTGAGGACTCTGCCTCTATCTATGGCACTATGAGCTTGTATATCTGATATTTTTTGACAAGTGGAAGTATAAAATAATGGTTTGGAGTGGTTAAAATCTAAAATGACACTGATGCTTCTGGGTCCTGAAGCAAGCTGTAGAAACCTGAACCTAAGATCTGAGGGTGTATTTCTTACAGTGTGAAAGATTAAAGTAAACGTCAGGCCAGGAGAGCTTACTAGACTGAAGTTGGTTTGAGATGCTCTTTGGATGTACATCAATGGACATCACACATACTAAATAAAACAAAAACCTCTGAGGCACTCTCTTTAAACACAACTTAAAAGCCTCTAATGGCAAGGTCAATATCTGACTTTAGAATCCAAACTCAGACACGTTTTGGCATTAGAGCAAACAAGGGAGGCAATCAGCATTTGTTTTTGTTCAAAAGATCGTCAAATAGATAATCTAGGCTTACTATGTTTTATCAACTTGTGAAAGTTTTGAGAAGCTTAGCCTATAATGAAATGGTTTTGGAGAGGAGAGGAGAGGAGAGGAGAGGAGAGGAGAGGATGCAGTGACCCAGATAGATGCCCAGTTTACCTTTTCATTCAGTTTTATAGGAGATGAGAGTTAGTGAGCCAGAGAGAGAATCTATAAAACACTTCACTTCAATGACTTTATTGAACACAGGGTGGAACACAGAGTCACTGTGACAGTGACCTGAAGAGTGTGTGTGTGTGTGTGTGTGTGTGTGTGTGTGTGTGTGTGTGTGTGTGTGTGTGTGTGTGTGTGTGTGTGTGTGTGTGTGTGTGTGTGTGTGTGTGTGTGTGCGTGCGTGTGTGCGCACGCGCGAGCAATACTTAAAGCACAACTAAACAATGCAATGCCAAACAAAAGTTGTTCATTGATTGTTTGATTGAAGACTTTATTAGAAGTTTGCATAGGAAAAGGTACAGTTTCATGACGAGGTCTACTAAAAGGAGGTCCTAGAAAAGACTAAGCTTATTTCCACAGGAAACCATTAAAGTATCTCATATAACATTGAATGACAGACGGATAGATCACAGTACTATGCAGTAGATATAGTCAGGAGGAAAAAAAAGGGTGAAAACAATTTAAAAAAATAAAATATAAAAAAAATATAAATAAAACATAAAGTAGGTAAATACAAAGAAGGGTCAGGGGAGGGTAAGGCTGCACTATATTTGTTTTTACCAGTTGCGAACGGCTGCTGCCTGTAAGTGGTTTTTCAGGGACATTTTAAAGGATGCTAGGGATCCACACTCCTTAAGGCCTTCGGTAAGGCCCTTCCACATTTTGGTTGTATAGCAGAAGAAGGAGTTTGACCCTTTGTTTGACTTGACTCTGGGTTGAATGCGATCTGTGGTGCTGCCTCTGGTGTTGCAATTGTGGACATCCTTAACGTTTTTAAAGTATTTTGTCAGGTACATGGGTATCTTAGTGGTGTAGTGTATCTTGTACACCAGGCCCATTGCAAGTTGCTGTACTCTGTCATCTACTCTGAGCCACCCCACTCTTAACTGGTGAGTAGCGGTGAGGTGAGTCTGATAGGGAAGGTTAAGCAGGACCCTAATTAGTTTGTTTTGGGCTGTTTGGAGCTTAGTTTTTAGGGCATGTGGGGCGTCCCAATACCATACGTGGACTCCGTAGTCATAACAGTCAATGCTAGTCAGTGCAACACAATTATCTCACCGCCATGCCAAGACAGCTATAGTTCTCTCTCTGTCTCTCTGACATCAGGCACGTTCACACATAGACATCAAACGGGTCTTGAGCCCCTGCCCTTTTATCCATCTGTAAAAAGTGCCCTCTCCAGACCATGAATGTAGTTTTTACTATGGTGAAAGAAATGCAAATGCCCTCTTTCCATGTCTGAAGGCAGCATTCAAGAGCATTCAATTGCCTTGTCCAAACTCTCCTGAACTTTGATGCAGCATCTAATATTGAAATAATTACCCTCTCTGTGTAGAAACTGACTTGAATTTTCTCAGTTCAGTGTGGTCTCAAGCACCGAAAATAGCCACACTGCGACGTCTTGTGAGCTATTTTCGATGTTTTCACCAAAAGGCCCTTTTAGAAATGTCAGCCCCTGCCTCTCTAACATTCTCTGCACGTCCCTGTCTGACATGGTAAAGTGTTTAACATTAACAGTGTGTTAGTAGAGGTGGTGAGTGAGTGAGAACAGCTGCCGTGCCATCCATCCATCCAGACCAGCAGAGTTTCATTCACAGATGGAGCAGCGTTATGGCAACGTGACGTTCTTACACAATGACACACAGTCTGCAGACACAGCTGTTCACATTACAGCAGGGGTTCCCACACTTTTTTGTACCCTATAAATATGTTTTTTAATCCGAGGCACCTCTACATTATAATTTTCACTCCCAGCACCTTATATTTATAGCAATATCGTTGTTGTCGGGTGTCCAAAACCGTTAGTTTTGTATTTATCATCTAAAACATACAAAACTAGTGAAAACAACCGATCTGCTTGTAGATCTGCGACATTGTGCGACAGTCTTGTATGATGAAGCAGGGCTTTGCTTTACCAAAAGACGTACACATTTGAAACTTGGAGATACGAGGTTTCTGCCTGACAGTGACGATATTTTAATGATTATGTTGCGAGGAAAACATTGAGATTACAGCCATTTTGGTTAGAACTGACTGAAAATAACTTTGCACTTCAAGTTTAAAATGATTCTAAATATTTTTTCAAGTGTCCAAATAAATTCCAAATATTATCAAATTATCTCGCGGCACCCCTGGACTGCCGTCGCGGCACCCCAGGGTGCCCCGTCACCCACTTTGAAAACCCCTGCATTACAAAACTGGGAAGAATAGAACTGGGATCTTACTGTAACATTCATACTGTACATGTAACATAGAGTTTGTTGGATTGATTGAAGTATTCATTGTCAGGTTGCATAGGAAAGTACTGTACAATTTCATGACGGTACAGTTCACTGGTATAAGGTAAACCAGGGGTTCTCAAACCTTTTTAGGCCGTGACCCCCAATTAAACATATTTGAACTGGGGACCCCCACCCTGACAAGCACTCAAGAATTGTAGGCATTACATTTAATGTGAAAAATAGGGCGCTGTGAGCATGTAAATCGAGCATGTAAATGTTCACAATGTTCGCCTCTTGCTTACTTAATATTTTACAGTTTGGCCAGTTTGGTATAGAGGGTATGCGCATGCATAAAGTGAATGGCAAATCGAGTGGCAAAGTGAGTTGCAAAGTTTAATGTCATTTAATGCAAACAGATAGGACTTTTCTGTTTGGATGTTATGGGCTGTCAAGGCCAGAAAGTAGTATTTTGCCACTCAGTCCCGCATAACTTCCGGGTATGATGATGTCACGTGCATACCCTCTATTGAAAGTCCTTAAATTGTGCTTTATAAATGTGCACCCTGTATACATTTATACTGTATGTTGCTTTATTTACCGAGTGAGAAAAATAAATTACATTAAGCCATCTGGTAAACCCGTAAAAATAATTGTAGGACCCCACTTGAGTTCCCGACCCCAAGTTTGAGAACCACTGAGGTAAACTGAAAGGATATGCTCAAGAAAGCACAGTCATGGCTTATTTAAATTGAGATATTTTTAAAACTCATATAACATTGAATGACAGACAGACAGAACACAGTACTATGATAGATATTTAACTCATATAACATTGAATGACAGACAGATAGAACACAGTACTATGATAGATATTTAACTCATATGACATTGTATGACAGACAGATAGAACACAGTACTATGATAGATATTTAACTCATATAACATTGAATGACAGACAGATAGAACACAGTACTATGATAGATATTTAACTCATATAACATTGAATGACAGACAGACAGAACACAGTAATATGAGGAAGAAATAAGAAAAACTGTCGTAAAAGCACAATGCAAAAATAACTGCTATTTACAATTGAAGGGTCGGGGGAGGGTAAGTTTATATACCAGTTACGAGTGGCTGCCACCTGTAGGTGTTTTTTCAGAGCGGTTTTAAAGGTAGTTAGGGATTTACTCTCCTTTAAGGCCTTCCATAGGACGTTCCACATTTTAGCGGTACAGCAGGAGAACGAATTAGAGCCTTTATTTGAGACGAATCTGGGTTGGACATGATCTGTGGAGCTGCCTCTGGTGTTGTAGTTGTGGACATCCTTGACGTTTTGGAAGTTTTTTGGAAGTATTTTGTTTTAGTATTGTGTCAGGTACATGGGTATCTTAGTAACTGTTTCTACCACTTTTTGTGGTCACATGTTCAGATACTGGATTCTGATTGGCTTAAAACAGTGGTAAATAGGTCAACAACCTTGAGTTGGCTCATGGACCCCGCCCACTGTTGTGTTGCAAGTTGCAGTTGATAGTAACTAAATAACCTTGCAAGTTACAACTGTGTTTTCTTTCATTTATATGGTAGAAGTGGTAGAAAAGTAATTTACCATTCGAGGGTCGTGGTTGTTTGGCACTCGGCTTCGCCTCATGCCACAACCCTGAAACAGTGGTAAATCAGCCAACAACCCACTCCCTCTCATGGTAAATGGCTTATACTGTACATTTTAATAAGGCTGTGTGGACATTGGTAGATCTGAATGTGAGAGCAAATATGTGCGAGTGCATGTACAATTTACAACTGGATGGAGAACTATTAGGTTCCCAGTTCGATCCCGGGCTCCCCCAGAGTTAGTGTGGAAGAGTCCTTGAGCAAGACTCTGAACCCCTAACTGCTCCTGATGAGCAGGTTGGTGCCAAGCATGGTTTCCTCTGACATCGCTGTATGAATGTGTGTGTGAATGGGTGAATGTAATGAATGAATGTGTGTGTGAATGGGTGAATGTAATGAATGAATGTGTGTGTGAATGGGTGAATGTAATGAATATGTGTGTGTGAATGGGTGAATGTAATCAGACTAAAATGTTCGGGTTCGGGAGGGACTAGTGGAGAAGAGATCCAGAATAAATTGTCTTTTTTGGTTGTGTGCGGGCTTCACACTCATAAATTAGCAGTTCTACGCGTTGTGAGCTTGTAGATTGGCTATTTGTTATTGGCTATTCTTCACAATTTGCTGTTAAAAAGTGTCTGAACGAATATGAATGTATGTGTGTGCGTGTGTGCTTGTGTGTCTGTACTGTATGCGTGCGTGCGTGCTGCGTGTGTGCGTGCGTGCGTGCGTGCGTGTGCTCATGCATGCGTGTGACAGCAGCTGCACTCACCACAGATCCTATTAGTGGCTTAGTTTTTACGAGGCTGTTGTTCTGTTACGTCTCTGAGAGGCCCAGGACTTCATAAAAGATCCAATTAAAGAAACAGTAAAAAATGCAGAGGCTTAAAAACATCACTTACAGCAAGGTCATGAGTCAATGCAACGCCACACTAAAAAATCTATGAGGGCCGTGATTCTCAACCTTGTTGATATCAAGGACCTTCCATTCTGATCTGAATCAGTAGTCCAGGGGTTTTCAAACTTCTTTGTCTCAGGGCACTCCAGTAAATAACCTTTCTTTGCTACGTAAATATGCACATCTTTCCACCTAAGATACGGTTTGTCACAGAGAAATATCCCGTTTCCATCAGAACAGACTGAAAATAACTTGATGTTTAACAGTTCTACTGCCAGATGTTATTATTTATTTATTGGGTCTGGTGTCAGCCAAAAGCAGCTTACCTTTGCGATTTTATAGAAAATTATCTATTGGTTCTTTCTAAACTAATTCATTTTATAATGGACGCTCAAATGTGTACTTTGGCCAGACTGGCGGCAGAGGGCAGCCTTATGCAAGAATTAATGTGAATTGGGCCGCTCGGCTTGCCATACATTCAGAGCATAGAAATGCATTTTCTAGATCAGATCCACAGAAAACAGCCAGGAAGTGATTTGGGACTCCATTATTGCTAACGGGCGGTGGATTTTTGAGAGCAGCATTACGGGAGATGTTTTTACTGTACACAGCCGTGCGACCCCTCATCAGCTTACAGTCATCAGACGAGGTAAAACTAGCCATATATGAGAACTAGCCATATTGGCAACGTGTCACGTTCAAAATTGGGGCGAACGGGAACGTCCGAAGCAGTAAAAGAGTTAAGCACTTGAACGTCTGCGCCGCCCCATATCTTTTCTGACCGGTGTCATGCCTCTCACGCGCAGGGACATGCATCAATTCAAAATAACCCCCAAATCCACTAGCCTGGCGGGGCCATCCCAGATACTGCGTTTACTCACTCATTCCTTCCACAGTATGAGGTCTGGACTTCGGCAGATAGGCAGCTTGAAAAGTGGGCGGGAGTACTTGCTTTGACAGACAGACTCCTCTAACCAATCGGCGTAGCAAAACATCACAGTGCAGCCAGTCGAAAAAGAAAAAGAAAAAAAAGGAAACACAACACGTCTTTTTCGGCCGTGGAACTCTGCTATTGCATACTCCTGTTCCTTTTTAATTGTTGTAATTTATTGATTCCAACTCTGAAATAACGTCACTTATTGCTTGTTTTATCGTTTCAGCGTTGACTGACACTTGTTGCCTCGAGGGTAGCCATTGTTGTTTTGAAAATGCTGCAGCAAGCGGCAGCATGTATTTTACGTCACCATCTACACATGGACCAATCAGGGGAAGCTTTTCACTTGTTGTGCGGACAGCAGCTGAAACGCAGTAACTGATCAACTTCTCATACTCGCTGCCTATCTGCCGAAGTCCAGACCTCATACTGTGGAAGGAAAGAGAGAGTGAACGCAATATGAGGGATGGCCCCGCCAGGCTACAAATCCACACCTCCACCAGGTTTAGTGTCACAGGCCTGTATGCATATTAATACAACATGGTCTGAACCTGTTAACTCCTGTGATGTAGGTCAGTGGTTCTCAACCTTTTCAGGCCACGACCCCCAACATAATCATATTTTAACTGGGGACCCCGGGAGGGACCCCCCCCCCCCCCCCCCCCCCCAGACGAGCACTAAGAGTTGAGGCATTACATTTTGTATAACGGTTCTATTTTGAAAATAGCAGATCTACATGCTCACAAGGCGTTGTGAGCATGTAGATCGGCTATTTTCACAATTTCTGCCTCTAATATTTGACAATTTGGCCAATGTTTAATTTGTCTTTTTAGACTAATAAAAGGTCCTTAAATTGTCACTTTAGAAACATGACACTTACACTTTATCTTGTTTTGTTTTGTTTACTGTTGAGTGAGAAAACACGTGTTGCACATTAAGTTAATCATCTGGGGACCCCCCCAAAATAATTTGGGGACCCCCCTGGGGGTCCCGACCCACAGGTTGAGAACCACTGATGACGCGTATCCCCAAACATTGAATCACCAATGCAACACTGCTCCCAGACTCCCATTATTAGTCAGAATGCAGAGATTGAATGAATATAGAATTATGTGCATGATGCAATTTGCATACAGATTTGAGTGGGACTTAATTTAATTACATTTTTAAAGATATTTCATTTTAAACCAAAAATTCTCTCTCTCACACACTTAAGCCTGTGATCACCCTCCCCTGTGTGCCAATGTTGCCACCCGTGCATATAAGGTTGCTTGGCCCTGCTATAGAGGTTTAGAAGTTTTTCCAAAACTGTGACCTCTGTTTAGGTGAAAATGCAAGGTAGCAGTAAACTCCCTGACACAGCCTGAGTTCAGCTCAGTGATCTGTGGAGGAATCTCAGAAATGCAGCGCTCAGCTCCTGTTCAGATGAAACAACCGTAGGGTTTCTCTGCGTGGGTTGCCAGATCTGATAAGATCTTAGATCAAATAACATCTCTGTAATCCCAGAAGGGAGGTCAGGAATGTTCATTATCCCAAAGAAAGAGCACTAGCTGTATATAAATCAACAGAACAGATAAAATAGACCTAGACTGTAAGTCATTTCTAAATAGATATACAGATCCCACTCTAAACATTTTAATCTTGTGTTAACGTACATTTTATTCTGTAATACAATTCAAAAATTATAAACTTTCATATTTTCTTTGTGCATTCAGTGAAATATTCCAAAGCCCCACAATTGGCATGTTTATCAAACAGGGTTTTGTTGAAAGGCAATGAAAGATTACAGGCAAACCAGGATGTAATGTCCCAACATTACGCGGGTCCATTTGGTTTAATTTTACGCTCTCAGGAGTTAAAGATCTAACAGGGTCTGTTTGGTTACCAGCCCTCTGTAATTTTGTTGGACCACCTGTAACCCCCTCGAGGATCCCTGGAGGTCCCTGGACCACTGGCATGCGTGGCCATCACGCATGCATGAGAAAAATACCCATACATGCCTACTTACCTTTCCAACTGTATTGTGTACAAAAGACAGCAAGTTAAAACAAAACATCGGGCTGATGGCCACAAGCGTGCATGGATAAAAAATGTGCTTCATCTCATTTGATAGGGAGACAATAGGGAGTCACGGCTGGTACAGAACAAGAATGTACCCCAAGGAATATGTGGAAATGCAAATGTAAAATTCTGATCAAAATTTACTGAGATGGACCTGCGTTTTGAAGCCACTGCAGAGGAGGCGTGCTCTGTCTTGTATATCCACCTGTTTCCGCGATAATTTACTGTAGAATTATTTGCGGTACACTTCCGGTTAACAGCAGACACACAAGCTCACGTCGCAACCGTTGTGAGCTTGTAGATCACTCTCAGTTGCGACGCCGGAAACTGCCGCACACCTTCTGCGCAACGCACGCTGGGACGTTGGAAACTTGTGGATAAACATTTATTTTTGCTCTCAAGAAGTGGTCTGCCTTGAGTTTTCATAAGTCAAGGTTCATAATAGCATGTCCCTGCATTGCGACCCTTAACATATGAACACTCCCCCATGCCTTAAATATGCAGGTGACTCTTAAACCATAAGTGTTAGCGTGCAGTGCCACTTACATAATACCAACTGCTTATAAGATGGTGCTGTTATCACTTAATTAAAGGACAACTTTTTTTTTACAACAAGGGTTCATATTTTAGATTGTAATTAGAGAAAAGAAAAAGTGAGTGTGAACATGTTTTCATTTGCTTCGTTCTATTGTTTTAACGTGTTTAGCGTGCTAAAATGTGGGGCATGCGTACGCATGGGGGCATGCGTACAAGTGGCTAAATATGTCTTTTTAGACACAATAAGCCAGCAGTTTCTTTATTGCTATTTACAGTAACACTTCAAGACCCCATAAGTCACATCCAGCCATGAAAGGTTGCGTTGTATCTTGGGAATGGGCCTATTCTGTGTAAAATTACATATTTAGCTACTTGTACGCATGCCCCCAACCACTGAAATAAGAATCTCTAAAACAATAGGAAGATAAATTAAATCAATTTAACATTCATCTTTTATATTCTTTAATTACAATCTAAAATATGAACCCTTGTTGTAAAAAACTAAAGTTGTCCTTTACGGAATATGAGCTGCATGGGATTAAAAGCTTCATTTTAGGGCCCTGAGTCTTGTTAACTATATTAGTTTTTATTTTAGTTTTTATTATTTTATTTATTACGCTAAGGGTGGCACAGTGGTAAAGTCCCTGCCCACCGCCGCGGAGTTGTGGGTTCGATTTCATCGTAGTGCATCCAGCTTTGTCGGGCGTCTATATTCACCCCAACATAGCAGATCTACAAGGTCACAACGTGTCACAACGTGAGCTTGTAGATCTGTTACATTTGGTGAAGAGACTTGTTGTACGGTAGCCTATACTGAAAAAGAATGTGCCGAGTAAGGCTGTCACGAAATACCTAAACATCGATTTTAAGGTCACGATTCAATTTGATTTTCAATAAGATATACCATTTTTTTTCAGCACTGAGGCTTGTTAATTTAGGCTATTTTCTTGATTTGTAAAGAAAAACAATTGTTTCTCAATAAGTAAATTTGATTTGAATAATAACAAATCAGGATAACAACGGCACTCGTGTGGAGCATAATCAACAAACGGTAGTCATTTTGTCAACGACGCGTCGACTGCACTCACATCTCTCTGAGAAGCCAAACTATTTCCACACTTTTGACTTGAAGGAAGCAGGATGGTTTCCCAGGTCTTCCGTTTGTGTTTTATCGTCATCATCATCATGGTCATGGTGAAATGGAAAGTACTGCGCGCGTTCTCTCTCTGTGTCAACTCCTCTGACGGTCTTTTTTTTTTTATCTCTCCCCCATTGGAAGCACGCAAAACTAAATTATAACAAAGCCTCTCGTGGCTCGGACGTGCAATCGCGAACGTGCGCATGCGCGGAAGTGAATCGCGATACGTGGTTGTGATTTCGATTCACTGAACTGAACGTTCATTTCGATTCATTTTCGGTTCGAATCGAGAATCGTGACAGCTGAGTAAAGTGCAAGTGACATTGATCAATTCCAAACATTATATCAGTCAGAGTCAGCCGTCTTGCCCGCATAATAAGAAGTGACTCCTCTGACCTGTGTTCCTGTGTGGACTCCATGTTACTCTTTACATTTTTTCCCTGCCTGAAATAAGATCTCTACGTTTAATATTACATCCACTTTCCCCAGAAAAACCTCCCCTCCAATCAGCTACAGCTGTACAAACAACCCAGAGAGAGAGAGAGAGAGAAAGAGAGAGAGAGAGAGAGAGAGAGAGAGCATAATTACTGTAAATATGCATTCATGGTCAAATATTGTTCCAAGCTTCTATTTCAGGGTTTGGCTGTGTGTGTTTTTAACCACATCTTGTTGTTGTACTTCCTTAGAAAACTCCACCGGCGGGATTTGTTAGATGACATTTCTGTGACATTTGGTGTGGAAACTAAGAGTGGTTTCAAACCACTCTCTGATATACTGTACAATGCATTTTAACATAAGACAACCCACTGGTTTGTCTTCAATCCAAAAGGATCAAACAGAATAAAGGGCTTTGCACACAGGAGAGATTTTCAACCATTGCGTTTTTCCCGTTTGCTGCATGATTAAAACGCATAGGATTTGGTGTGCAAGGCTGTGAGGAAACCGCACAGCAGATCCAAAAAGGAGTCATAAAAGGAGTGATGAGTTTTTACGGCATGCAACAAGACGCATGAATCGAATTGGGTTCGATCGGGGAAAAAAACGCAGCCACCTGCCGCATGGCAAATTCGGAGCCGGTGTGCATGAGGTCATAGAGAATCATTGTCTTCTTTAAAAAAAAATATATAATAAATCGTCTGTTTTTTCAGTGCGGAAAAAAAAAAAAAAAAAAAAACACGTCTGTGTGCAAAGCCCTTATGACTTTGCAAAAGGATTATTTGTAATGGAAAAATGGTAAATGGTGCATTTATATAGCGCTTTTATCCAAGGCGCTTTACATTCATTCACCCATTCACACACACATTCATACATCGGTGGCGGAGGAAACCATGCAAGGCACCAACCTACTCACCGGGAGCAATTAGGGGTTCAGAGTCTTGCTCAAGGACTCTTCGACATTAACTCAGGGGGAGCCCGGATTCGAACTGGGAACCTTTCGGGAACCCTTCGTGCTCTAATAACGGTGTCTCTACCCCTGAGCTATATCCCAGCAGCTTACTGAGAAATTGTTCACTTTGTGATACAAGCACAGAATTTTTTCCTCTGGACCTACTTTTTCCAAAAAGCAAGTTAGCAACCCAATTAAAAACAAATAGGGTTGGGGTCCCATTGACTTTCTATACAGTAAACTAATAAAAAAAATGCTTTAAGTAGTATGTGAGGGGTCAAACTAGGGGTTTTTCATGATCATGAATCCAATGCAAGCATTTGTTTTGCACAAAAAACATTCCTTGGGCTAGAAAGGCCCCCACAAAAGCGTGAAAAGTGATGACTCATCACTAAACCACCGTGAAAAGTGATGACTCATCACTAAACCATAGTTTTGTGGTGGCCTTTCTAGCCCAAGGAATGTTCTTCGTGCAAAACAAATGCTTGCAATGGATTCAGAATCATGAAAAAACCCTATTTTGATCCCTCACATACTACTTAAAGCATATTTATTTTTTTTGTATTATTTTACTGTATAGAAAGTCAATGGGACCCCAACCCTATTTGTTTTTAATTGAGTGGCTAACTTGCTTTTTGGAAAAAGTAGGTCCAGAGGAAACATTGTGCAAAATTCGGTGCTTGTATCACAAAGTGAACAATTCTTCTAAAAGAATTGACTTAAGCTGCCGGGCTATATGCCGCCCCCAATGGAAGCTGGGTTTGTGATGAGAGACGAGCTCTTTGTGTGTTTACCGAAGGTTGTGTTTTACTGGCCTCCAAGCTGTAGCGCAGATTTTAATTAGCCTGGTGTTTTAATTACTGAAACGCAGGTTTTAACTAGCATTTGTGTGCATCATGTGTCATGAATGCATGGGTGGGTTAACGGGGAGATTGTGTATTCCGTCCGGGACGAGATGGGATGACATCACCCTTTAGAGTGGGGGCTTCACTCTGTAGCCCCAAGGCCAATGACACACACACACACAAACGCGCACACGCACGCACGCACGCGCGCGCGCGCGCGCGCACACACACACACACACACACACACACACACACACACACACACACACACACACAGTTTGACCCTAAACAGGCCAGGGCACGTTAACTCCCCCCTTCCTCTCTCTCTCTCTCTCTCTCTCTCTCTCTCTCTCTCTCTCTCTCTCTCTCTCCCCCTCATTCAACTGTGTGTGTGTGTGTGTGTGTGTGTGTGTGTGTGTGTGTGTGTGTGTGTGTGTGTGTGTGTGTGTGTGTGTGTGTGTGTGTGTGTGTGTGTGTGTGTGTGTGTGTGTGTGTGCGCGTGTGCGTGCGTGCGTGTGTGCGTCCACTGAACCCTCTCATTTAGACTCCATCTACTGCAGCCTATCATTTGCAGGCTGGAACTGTTACAGTCCAACTAAACAACATGAACACATCGCAGGCTGCTTTCTGGATTTCACCTTAAATCTGTGCTCTTATTACTATTATTATCATACCAGGGAGGAGGAGGAGGAACACTGGAAAACATGACTAACAAAACCAGGACAGAAATCCTACAGAGTTTTCTGTCTGTCCGTGATGATGAACTACACATTTAGACTACAGTTTGGCAGTCGTAGTTGGCATTGGTAAAATCCCTGCTTGTTTCTTCAAGCTTATGTTTTAATAAAGACAGACCTGAAGACATTAGTCTGAAGCTGCAGGTTCAAACCTGGATTAGTCCATGTGCCATACAAGATGTCGATATCCCAAAGGTGGCAAAGGTTACCATGCATTTTTGAAAAGCTCTATATCTGTAGATTATATGTTGGTATGATAATGCTTTCTGAGACACAGCTAAATTGGTGTTATCAGCTGCTAGAGTCGGTGTCCCATTAACTTTACTATACAGGGGGGGGGGGGGGGGGGAACAAGCTAAAAATCACCAACTCTAGCAGCTGATAACACCAATTTAGCTGTGTCTCAGAAAGGGTTATCATACCAAAATATAATCTAGAGATGTATAGCTTTTAAAAAATGCATGGTAACCTTTGCCACCTTTGGGATATGGACTCTCGTAATGGCCCATGGACTAGAGCAGTGCGATTACATACAAAGTCAATGCAAAGACGAGACAGACAGCAGATAATAATAACTGGAGACAAAACTCCTGCTAAACCCAACCTTGTGCGACTTCATGAAGGGCAGTAACCTGACTGCGCCAGATGATAGTAGCAGTGCGTCCGCTCTGCCTACTAGCATCTGGTACTGCTCCGGCACACTCGATGTAAGGGGCGGGCCATTTTTTCAATTGCTAAGCAGGTGATTGGATGGGGCCGTCTGTCTATCACAGTCTGGAGTGCCAACTCCAACCACTCATATTGGCTTGTCTGCATGACGTTACACCCAGAATCCGCCTCCTGGGTTTCCACGTGGTCTGCAATCAGACTCTATTGGCTCAGAGCCGCTCAGAGCCCGCCCGTAGCTGCCGCTGATTGGTCCGGCCCGGGGCTTTACGAGTGTTATCAACTCTCTACCCAGAGAACTCAGACGGTAAAGTAGGGCGCTACGCACTACTGCCACCATCTGACGGAAGTCAGGCTAGAAGGGCAGGGGTGTTGCACCAAATTCTGGGCCCTGGGTACAAAGATTTACTGCGGGCCCCCCATGAATGTTCTTCATAGGGAGCGGGGGTTTAACCCATTCAAGGCCCATTCCCACTGGGCCAGATAACAGATATCTGGAGATATTTCTCCAGATATTTTTCCATGTTAAGTGGATGGTAGATACAGATAAAAAAAAAGTCTACCACAGATATTTGCCACAGATACTTTTATCTGTGGCAAATATTTTTTGTATCTGTATCTACCATCCACTTTGCATGGAAAAATATCTGGAGAAATATCTCCAGATATCTGTTATCTGGCCCAGTGGGAATGGGCCTTTAGACTGGGAACGCATTATTACGCATTCTTTTTTGCTTTAACTATTGAAACATAGCAGATATACAAGCTCACAGCAAGCTTGTAGATCTGCTATTTTTTAAAAATCTTGAAATGTGTGCAAGTCTTTGGATATTTTCAAAGGCTTCTAAGGTTTTTTGAAAAACCTATGTTTCTATGTCAGTGGTGCTCAAACCCTTTCATGTAGGGGACCCCCCAGAAGCAAAATTTTAGTTACCGTACAAATGTTCGCTTAGAAAATACATATATTCAAAGATTTGCACGCATTTTCACAACAAAATTGCAGATCTACAAGCTCGCAGCGGGGCACCGAGTGCCGCGCTGTGAGCTTGTATATCTGCCTTGTATATCTGCCATTTTTTCAATAGAATAATTAAGGCCCCTCCACCTTGGGCCCTAGTAACTCAGTCCCACTGTTCCCTCCCTTGTGACGCCCCTGATGAAGGGTTCTGCATCTTCACCCAGATGGCATGAGGTGGAAGTAGAGATACAGAGGATGATCAGTGTCATGTGTTATTGAGAGTGCTAAGCGTGTGATGGCAGGGGCGTCAATTGGGTATGGCAGGGGTATGCAGCTGCCATACCCTGGGTCCAGGGGGGAAAATAAAAGTTACTTTTAAATATAAATCCATGAATGTCTCTTTGTCTATCTGTGCTGGTTATTATGTTGTTAAATTACAGTAAAATAACTACAAATGCTAAATTTAACAAAATGGTCACTTTAACAACGTATTGTAATTATATTCTCCACACTTGTATTCTCCCCATCTTGACAGAATGGTATATTCCCAGGTTCTGCAGGTCAGCTGCACAGGTGCAATTCATTATTGTTAATTGTGGCACGTTTACTAACATGCTAAGTTTAGCTGCACTTGAACAACCATTCCAGGCTGCCATATCCAGCCCAAGAAATAAAACCGTAGAAACCTGTGTAAAAAACTGACAAAAGTAGTTTTTTTGTGAAAATAGCCGATCTACATGCTCACAAGGCCTCGCAGCGCAAGGCGTTGTGAGCAGGTAGATCGGCTATTTTCACAATAGAACCGTGTTATCCAAAATGTAATGCCTATTTTCCATGAGGACTCCCATCTTTGCCATACCCTAGCTTTTGCTGAACTTATTGTTCATATCAGACAGTGTGGGTGTGCGAAGTCCGATGATCTTGGAAGCAATACGGGTAATACTGTAAAGTGTGTTTCTGTTTGGCATGGACAGTATAGTGAAGAAACATGCAGAGCAGTACAACAGAATAGGTTGAATAATACTTTTGTATAGTAATAAAAGAAGATGGGGGGCAACAGACAGTGATCTTAACTTACGGATTACATGAAGTCTTTGCTGAAAACATTTATGGATAGATGTAATGTGTTGATCAAACCTAAGTTTGTTGTCCACAGTGAGTCCAAGATACGTGAAGCTGTCAACCTGTTCTACTGTATTACCATGAATGAGGAGTGGGTTGAGTCCAGACTAGTGGGTCGTTTGAAAGACCAGTTCTTTTGTTTTGTCCACATTCAACTCTAGGTAGTTGTCAGTGTGTAAAATGAGACATGGTGCTCTGGAAGTCTGTAATAGAGTGGCAGTGTCATCAGAGTATTTTTATGTAATGTTAGTGGAGTCATAGCCGCGGCAAGTCATTTAAAGCAGGAGGGGCTGTAGCGTGCACGCGACTCGCGCACCGGTTTTATGCGGTTTTGTTCTTTATTCTGGTTTCCGCAGTTTATTTTTAGCTAAATGTAACACAATCGGGAGCTGCACGCTACACACAAATGCCTAAATGGTGCACCAGCCAGCAGGATATACCGGTATACAGTAGATGGATTTCTTGGTACTAACACAGAGAAAGACAGCATGTGCCTGTTTCATATAATCATTCAGTTCCCAACACTTTTCAGTTAATCCAACCTTTCCTCTCTGTGTTGGCATGGTTAATGTGAAGAGACCTTCTCCCCGAAACGGCATTTGTGCGCTGATAATATTCACATTGCGTGTGGGTGTAATCATGACAGTCAAGCCTCTTAACCCATTTAGGCCTAGAATTATTGAATGCTTTAACCAGTGAAAAATAGCAGATATACAAGCTCACATATACAAGCTCACAGCGCGGCACCGAGTGCCGCGCTGCGAGCTGCTATTTTTGAAAAAGTCGTTAAAATGTGTGCAAATCTTTGAATATGTATTTTCAAAGCGAACGTTTGTCACTCAAATTTTGCTTCTGGGGGTGGTCCCTGGAACTAAACATTTTGAGATGTGGGTCTGTGGCCAAATAAATATCATTTTGGGGGTCCTTCACATGAAAAGGTTTGAGAACCACTGACATAGTAGTCTCTCAAGAACAGACTTGTGCCGCGCTGTGAGCTTGTATATCTGCTATTTTTCAATAGTTAGCATAAAATAATGATACACAATAATGTGTACCTGTTCTAAATGGGTTGTTAAACCTTCATTAGTTGACTGGGATCCACCAGCCAGGGCTCTGTACTAGTCTAGATGGATCTAAATTCCAAATATGGCATCACGCAATGACATCATAGCATAGTCATCACAACCGATGTACTGGTCTTTAAAAGTAAATGTCCAATAAACCAAATGTCATCCAACAACTATTCCAACAAATTAAGCTGTGCGAAATGTTTCGCTGGACGATACATCTGAAAGGAGGACCTAAGAATTCCGACCATGCTGCTTTGATAGTCGGACACAAACTCTACTCATTTGGAGGAGACAACAGCTCCAAGGTTAAGAAACAGAGAAGGGGAAGAAACAGCTACCTGAACAACAGCGATCAGATTGAAGTCCACATCTTCAACACAGTGTCTTTGTGTTGGAGGAAGTTGCCCCCAGTGACAAATGGAAGAGGACAAAGTCCCACTGAGGTTCCCTCCAGGCGATGGGGCCACACAGCTGTGCTGGTCAAGGGAATGGTCTACATCTGAGGAGGGTATCCCTTCTGCAATGTGCTTTATGCCTTTGATGTTGACACCCACGGCTGGTTCAAACCCAGTATTTCTGGGCCTATTCCAGAAGCAAGGCACAACCACTCAGCATGTGTCCTGGAGAAGGTCATGTATGTGTTTGGAGGAGTCGTGCTTGGAAGGGACCCCGATATGACTGGGGCTCTGCCATGGGTAACTGCCATGTACAAGTTGGACACCACCACAATGGTCTGGTCTTTAATTAACACCAATAGAACACCTGCTACATATTATCACTCTGCCACCATCATCGGGACAAAGATGTTTGTATTTGGGGGCCGGGTGTGCAGCTACAACAACGGCATCAGAGTGTTTGACACAGAGACCAACTGCTGGCTGAGCACGCTTTCTGCACGCCTCTTAAGAATACGCTGTGATCATTCAGCCTTTGCCTACAAGGGAGAGCTGTATGTATTTGGTGGCTGCTACGGGTCGGACCTCAAGTGCTTCAATGATCTGTCGAAATTCAGTCTGGAGACCTTCTCCTGGCAGCAGGTTGAGCCCAAGGGGAAAGAGCCTTGTACCATGCGTAGCATGATCTGTTGCATGGTGGGAGATCGTATTATCATCCATGGAGGATGCAAAGGAGGCGACCCCGAGGCTTCTGGTGACCTGTACATCCTAGACTTAAATCCCAGCCTGAGGACGTTATGCAAGCTAGCAGTTCTTCAGTACGGACTGGAGCGGTCAGCACTCCCACACAACATCAGATGGGAACTGGCAACCATGACTACCAACAGTAGCAAAACGAAAATATAGCTGCAAGCAGCGATAAAGTGGCCAAGCCAGAGGAAAGCAAAAAAGCAGCAAGGGAAAGCAAGGGAAAAGTGGGAAAAGAAATCAAATAAAAAATAGAAGCAGTGCTCTTCCGAGCACTATAATATGCAATTTAAATAGCCGGCATGAGGTGAGACTTGAACCGGTGACCATCGGCGTAAAAGACATAAAACACTGACTGGAACCTGTAAAATAACCTCTCTAAAATATCTTATGCACATTACGTTTACAATAGGAAAAATACCATAGTGAGAGTACCACCTTTTTTATGTAAACCTGACAGTGCTTAGCAAGTATCACCAATTTGATTTATGTTATTACTGCTTTGATAATACAATAAACGTGTGTGTGTGTGTGTGTGTGTGTGTGTGTGTGTGTGTGTGTGTGTGTGTGTGTGTGTGTGTGTGTGTGTGTGTGTGTGTGTGTGTGTGTGTGTGTGTGTGTGTGTGTGTGTGTGAGCCTTGAAATGCACAGTACATGCACGCATACACACACACACACGTGATGCTGTAGCCTGATGCAGGTGTAAGACCTGTATTATAGGTATACGTGTGCCAAAATGCTTAGTTTTCTATGCATTTCGGGTGTTTTAGGGGGTTTGTCACCCCATTATTTTGTTCCGCCCACACCACGCTGCTGGAGGTCAGCCCCCAATCATTTCTTCCTGCCCCACCTAATGCTAAAGCCTAGATCCGGCCCTGCTCTTCTCCCTGCCCAGAATAGCCTCCCTTTGCCAAAAGATCTGCCTATTTTTGACCAATGTTGGTAGGGTTCAAGTGGTTGATCATGTTTTACGCATTAAAACTATGATCCAGGATCCATGAATGATTGCAGCTTTAGGAAATACTGCAGAGCTCTTAAGCATGCATGGTGTTATCAGTGCTTCCTACTGTACGTGGCGTCCATGGAGAGATGAGCTATGCAACATTTATCTGTGATGACAACAGATTGACACTCATTAGAGGGAGGGGAGGAGCTGATGGCTGTGTTGATACCAAGGCCAGAGTTTATCCGGCTCGCAAAGTTGAGGCGATACAGAAAGAGACTTCAAGAGAAAGTTCTTATGAACGGCTGCTTTTAAGAAGTACATTTTATTTCATTTTTATTTTTAAGACACCAGTCATGTTATATCTTTTTTAAGAAGTACATTTTATTTCATTTTTGAGCGGCCATAGCATGGCTGTGTGTGTGTGTGTGTCTGTAGCCTGTACATGTCATGTTTTTCCATAGCATTGTGTGTGTGTGTCCGTTGCCTGCGCTCACTTCACATTGGGTGTGATTTTAATTTTTTCATTTGTTCAAGTGCAGCTAAACTTGGCATGTCAGTAAACGTGCCACAATTAACAATAATGCATTGCACCTGTGCAGCTGACCTGCGGAACCTGGGAATATAGCATTTTGTCAAGATGGGGAGAATACAAGTGTAGAGAATATAATTATAATACCTTGTTAAAGTGACCATTTTGTTCAATTTTGCATTTGTAGTTATTTTACTGTAGACAAAGAGACATTCATGGATTTATATTTAAAAGTAACTCTTATTTTCCCCCCTGGACCCAGGGTATGGCAGCTGCATACCCCTGCCATACCCAATTGACGCCACTGCTGATCCTTCTGCTTTCCCACCGTGTCTCTGTGTCTTCTTTGTCTTTATGTTTTCACTTCCCCTCTGGTTTATCCACTCTTCTCTTTCTGTCTGCTTTTCATCACAGTAAAGTCAATGACCCGTGCTCTGACATCCTCCTCAGCAAACTCCCTACATCACTGACTCTTCCTCTTTAGCTGTTCTAATGAGCTAATGGGTCCACGCCTTACACCTTATCTCTAAACTTCTTTTTACTATTTTGAAAAAACATTTTAAAATTAACAAGCCGATTTACATCGACATGTTGTGAGCTTGTAGAGAGAGAGAGAGAGAGAGAGAGAGAGAGAGAGAGAGAGAGAGAGAGAGAGAGTTGGCAACAGATGAGAAGAGATAAAAGAATGAAATAGAATAATTCTAGAGTCAACTTCTAATCTAGAATCTTTAGATTCTTTACAAGATAACAGATGACCATAATCTGAGGTGAAGATGAGGAGAAAACTCAGTTTCTCTTTTGGGTCTCGAGCTAAAAGGTTTGGAACCCACTGGCCCACAGTCTGCATGCAGAGCAGGGACGTGCTGGCCATTGGTTCATTCCCGGCCGGTCCAGGCCGGCCATTAGGAAAAAAATTCAAAATAAAATGTCGGCCTTCATTCCATTTTGGGGGGCTGGGCGGCCAACAAAGTAAATCGTCACTGTCGGGCAGAAACCTCGTATCTCCAAGTTTCAAATTTGTAAATTTGTAAAAGGCCGTCGCACAAAAGTAGTGAAAACAGCAGATCTACAAGCACACAACGCCTCGCGGTGCGAGGCGTTGTGTGCTTGTAGATCGGCTGTTTTCACTAGTTTAAATCATTTTTTAAATGCTAAATACAAAACAAACGGTTTTGGACATACAAGGTTTCCGCCTGACAACAACGAAATATAACTGATTGCGCACTATAGAGAGAGATCTTTCTCTCTCTATAGCGTGCAATGAGGGCCTCTCCAACTCTTTTTCCCGGGCTGAATCAGGGGCCCAGCATGTCCCTGAATGCAGACCCACCAGGGTAGAGAGTTGCGGTCATTAGAACACGGAGGTTTCCTGAAGGGTTCCCAGTTTGATCCCGGGCTCCCCCAGAGTTAGTGATGAAGAGTCCTTGAGCAAGACTCTGAACCCCTAACTGCTCCTGATGAGCAGGTTGGTGCCAAGCATGGGTTCCTCTGACATCTGCGTAATGCACAATCTCTGTAAAGCGCCTTGGATGAAAGCACTATATAAATGCACCATTTACCCAACACAGCTGCTCTGGCTTGGGACTAATTGGCTGCTTCGATCATAGTTTTATTACACATGAGATGATGAAGGGGGGGGCTCCTCTTTGTTTGGCTAAATAGCTTGCGTGTGTGTGTGTGTGTGTGTGTGTGTGTGTGTGTGTGTGTGTGTGTGTGTGTGTGTGTGTGTGTGTGTGTGTGTGTGTGTGTGTGTGTGTGTGCGTGTGTGTGTGTGTGTGTGCGCGTGTGCGTGCGTTGTGCTGATGCATTTCCAATATGCAGTGGATCTCAGCCAGGATACGTGAGTTTATAGATTAGCTATTTTAAATATTTAAAAATGTTTTTCAAAATAGTAAAAAAAAAATGGCAAAAGAGTTTGGGGATAAGGGTTAAAAGGCATGGATGAAAATAGGGGTAACAGGAAAACTCGAACTAAAACAAACTCGAACCCATTCGCACGTTTCCCAACGGGTCTGTGGCCTTAAGCTAGATGCAGAATAGACCAATATCAAATCTTTGCCTCTGGGGCTCCCTGGAACAAAATATTTTGCGATGGGGGTCCTTGGCCAAATACATATCTTTCTGGGGGTCCTTGACATGACAAAGTTTAAGAAATAATGATAGCAACATAATTTTTTTTTTTTTTTTTTTTTTAGAAAACTTTTAGGATTTAGAAGACATTTGTAGAATGTACCTATCAGTGGTTAAGGACCCCCAAAATGGTAAACATTTTTTGCAGATTTCGAAAACACAACGAAAAAACTGACCAATTAATGTGCAACCACCGTAACTCTGAGAGTGTACAAAACACTTATACCCTCAGATTTATGGGGGTCTTTGAAATGAAAAGGTTTGAGAACTGATCTAGGAATAGATAAATAAATAAAACATTAATAATAGTTAAAGTGCAGCTATAAGTTAGTAAAAAATGAGTCAGCTTAGGTGGTTGTGGCATCTAGTACGGATGCCCCCCCGAGTGCCTTCCTACTAGGAATGTTTATGTTTATTTCAACTTTCAGCATGATCACAGATGTTTAAAAAAGACAGGTGCCATTAAAAAACACTGAATTATTTTGCTGATTACAATAAAAATCATAAAAATCTAAAAATGCATTTGCCTATCTAAAAGTCCATATAACAAATCTAGAATCCATTATCATTTAAGAGTCTGCACATGGGATTGGTGATTTCTTGTATCTCTCAGTTTTGCATGTTGGAGTGTCCAGGTCGCCTCCATTCCTTGTTTGGCGACCAGAGATCTCCTTCCTGGGGGGGGGGGGGGGGGGAAGATGGACTTAAACAGCTTCCTTGCAAAGTCCAGACACAGTTGGGTGCTCTCTGCTAGGGTGCACAATGTGAGGGTGCGGAGAGCATCTGTGTATCTGAGGCCAAGTATGATTTTGTAAGCCCGTTTCTGAACTCTTTCCAGTCTTTTAGTCTGGTTGACAGTCAAGGAACTGTGCCAGACTGGGACTGCATACTCCAGCACTGGGCGCACATAGCCTGTGTAGATCGAAACCAATTCTGTGTCTTGAACTCCAAATTTCTTGAGGCGACATACTGTAGGACAAACAGCTTTCTATTGGCTGAGGTCAGCATATAGTCCACCTGGCTGCCCCATTTCAAGTCAGCTTGAATGGTGACCCCCAGCACCTTTACTGTGTCACAAACCTCTAGTATGTTTTGGTCAATGGAAAGTGTTGGCAGGGCCGGTTTTTCTCTCATGAAGGTAACATGTACAAATTTGCATTTTTTTTTTGATTGAGTTTCATCTTGTGCTCATTAACCCAGGTGTCCAAACCATTCGGGGTCTGTTGGAGGGTGCAGGGTACCTTGGGCTTCCACGACTGGGCCATGGTCATATCATCCACATATTTCCAGTGGTGTGGTCCATCCTGGAGGGCGCTGTTTATCAGTGTTAGGAAGACTATAGGCCCTAGTACGGTCCCCTGTGCGACTCCACATGTGGGATATTCCCAATCAGACAGATGTCCCTGGTAGCGCACCGTTTGCTGCCGATCCGTCATGAAGCTGCAAATCCATGGAATCAGACCCGGTCTCACACCTAGATCAAGGAGACACTGCACTGCCACTGTGTGGTCTACGGCATCAAAGGCCTTAGCAAAGTCAGTTGTAATTACTGTACACACTGAACCTGAAACATCACTGGAACTATACACAAAGTCCATTAAGCTGACCAGTTTGTGTGTTGTGGAACGGTTCTGTCGGCTGCCAAACTGTATGGGGTCTAGGTTTGGCGTGATGTCATTAAGAATCCAGTTCCCAGTTAGGAAGGTCCTCGATGCACGTCCCACTGGGAGGAGAGTTGGTTGGTGCAAGCTTGTCCCCATTGGTTTGTGAATGTGGGAAGTGAGGACGCTGGCGTTGAATGTTCACCGCTTCACCTCCCAATGTATGAATGAATGGACCGTTGTAAAGCTCTTTGAGAACTTGGAAAAGCGCTATAAAAATGCAATTCATTATTAGGAGACCCCGTGGCAGACCAAAGACAAGATGGAAGGATTATATCTCCAAACTGGCCTGGGAACGCCTCGGTATACTCCCTGAGGGAGTGGAGGAAGTTGCTCAGGATAAGGAACTCAGGAAGTCTCAGTTGGAACTGTTACCCCCGCGACCCGATTCTGGATAAGCGGTTGAAGATGGATGGATGGATGGAATAATAATAACTAGACTCCACTCTGCAGAGGTGCCAACTTGAGCCTTGTGCACTCGTGGCCTACTTGTGCGCCAGCAGAGCGCGCCTTGTTATTTATATCAGGTTGCACCTTTTGATGGTGACGTCACCAAGAATGCTGGTCCCTCATTGGCTGTTGATGGTGACGCACCATAAATGCTGGTCCCTGATTGGCTACTGTTGTAAACGCAGACATTTTACGCCACATACAAAATCAAAGAACGCAGCACTTGCACACTCAAAAAATAAATGCATTTTTATTAATTATTATATAATATATTATATAATTTGTATCATCACACTGTAGTCCATATTATACATTTGTGGTGTCCTTATCCTGGGTTATGAATAGAGATGTGCCGATTGATCGGTGAGTGATCGCTATCGGCCGATAATGCCTCTATCGGCTTTGCCGATCTACAAGCTAGATCAGCTATTTTCACAATATTTATCTGTGAGACTGAATGTAAACTCAGCTTTAACTCCTACAAGTTGAATTGGATACTAAAGGACCTCAGCCTGCAATCTCCCAATGTTTATACTTAATATACAATGTCAATGTTTGGTAAGAAGAATCATTAAATATATAAATGCTGCTACAGTAACACAATAAATAGAATAGAATTTATGGATTTGACGCGGTGATCGGTATCGGCCCCAAAAATTGCAATCGGAGGATCTCTAGTTATGAATTCAGTCCATTTCTCCAATTTTTCAAGGCTGGCGCAAGTACTGACAGACAGACAGACAGACAGACAGACAGACACAGTGATAACACATCCAACATGTTTCCGTCTCATTGCGAGTCCAGATCAACCTGATATCAATCACACATTGTCATCTGGATCCTCTCTCTGGGAAATGTTCTGCTGCTGCATCCGGAACCAGTGGCGTCAGTTCAGAAAAAGCTAAGGTATGGCAACATGACTGGTGTCTTGGAACGCGTGCAAGACACCAGTCATGTTGCCATACCTTAGCAACAGGCATGATACATTTTTTTTAAGAAATACATTTTATTTCATTTTTATTTTTTCTGTTGTTCAAGTGCAGCTAAACTTGTTAGTAAACGTGCCCCACAATTAACAATAATGCATTGCACCTGTGCAGATGACCTGCGGAACCTGGGAATATACATTTTTTTCAAGCTGGGGAGAATACAAGTGTAGAGAATATAATTATAATACCTTGTTAAAGTGACCATTTTGTTAAATTTTGCATTTGTAGTTATTTTACTGTAATTTAACAGCATAATAACCAGCACAGATAGACACAGAGACATTCATGGATTTATATTTAAAAGTAACTTTTATACTCCCCCCTGGACCCAGGGTATGGCAGCTGCATACCCCAGCCATACCCAGTTGACGCGCCTGTCCGGAACAGAGAAACGCTGTCTGAATCCTCCTCTCTTCTCACATCACATTAACATAACTTTATCCTCATGTGATCAATAAGTAGCAATGGAAGACACAGGAGGAAATCACTGCTGGATGTTCTCTGTGGGAGTAGTTAGGACAGAGGAAGATGGAAGGCATAATGTGTCACTCTAGATTTGATCATTTTATACATTAGATCAGGGGTCTTCAACGTTTTCAGGCCAGGGACCCCTTCGTTGAGAGAGAGAGATGAAGCAGGGACCCCCACAACCTGTTCATAGATTCCATATAGTTTCATTGTTTGACGGCACAATCATCAGTGTATTTTGGATTCATGTCAATGTGTGTTTTCGGATATTTAACCACTTGAACCGTCAATACTTAATTAACTTGGCCTTTCACTCTGTACTTAGTCTGCCCTTTTTTTCCCTCTACACCAACGTTCTGCGAGGCGTTGTGAGCTTTTAGATCTGCTATTTCGCGGAGGCACACAAACATGCGTCTACTCCATGTGGTGGTGGAGGAGTGGGATTGAGTTACCAGGGCCCAAAGTGGAGGTGCCTTAATTATTTTATACTTTAGCTATTTTTTTAAAAGTTGTGAAAATGTGTGCAAATCTTTGAATATAATGTACTTTTTAAGCGAACATTTGTAACTCAAATCTTGATTCTGGGGGGTCCCTGGAACTAAATATTTTGATATGGGGGTCCGTGGCCAAATACATATAATTTTGGGGGTCCTTCACATGAAAAGGTTTGAGCACCACTGACATAGAAACATACAGTAGGTTTAAAAGAAAATCCATCCATCGACATGCACAAATTTTCAAGATTTTTCAAAAATAGCAGATCTACAAGCTCGTTTGTAGATCTAGTTGTAAATCTAGTTAAAGCACAAAACAATGCGTTCCCAGTCTAAATGGGTTAAACCCCTCCCCCTATGAAGAACATTCATGGGGGGGCCCACTGTGAATCCTTGTACCCAGGGCCCAGGATTTGGTGTGACGCCCCTGGGTCAAATACCTATAATTATATTGTTTCTCTGAAAACTAGAAGATTTACTGTAGAAGTTCAGCCTTGGCCTCAGGTCTCCAGAACTGAGGTGTGTGTGTGTGTGTGTGTGTGTGTGTGTGTGTGTGTGTGTGTGTGTGTGTGTGTGTGTGTGTGTGTGTGTGTGTGTGTGTGTGTGTGTGTGTGTGTGTGTGTGTGTGTGTGTGTGTGTGTGTGTGTGTGTGTGAGAGAGTTGGGGTATAAGTGCCTCCAAGCCGTTTTAAGTGTCTGCCAGCAAACAGTTTGCATCTGAGCGCTGGGCCTAATATGGACCTGTTCTCACTCACTGGAGAGGAGAGGAGAGGAGAGGAGAGGAGAGGAGATTTTTAATAATAATTTTTTGTATTTCATTTTTTCCATTTTCCCAAATAATTATTAAAAATAAATGAAAAAAGTTATGGATAAAACACGGCCTGTAGTCACCAGAAAAAAAAATAGGGGGTGTTTTTAATGAATGTTATCATGGTTAAAATGGAGTTTGAAGTTACAATGGGTGTGTATGGGGACTGGGGAGAGAAGCCCATAAGGTTTTTCCCTGTTGAAAGTGGAATATCCCTTTAAATATAACAGATTAAATATAACAGATTAAATATAACAGATTGAATATAACAGATTAAACGAATCCCCTGTCATATTATTCTGCCTCGCTGCTGCTGCTGCAGCTGCACAGACCAGTATCACCATTCACCACACTGCTGCTAAATGATAACAAAGTGAAGGTTTATATAAAGTCAAAGTGTGCGACACCAACTAAAATAAGCTAAAACAAACACATGGGAGCAGGGCAGGAATTCCGGGGAGGCCACGAAGGAGGCCATGGCTGTCCCTGCCCCTCAGTTTGGTCTCAAAGAAATGGCCCTGAGGCCAGGGCATCCAGGATATGCGGGGGTTTCCTGATGACGCTGTTGCATTCTGGGTATTGTAGTCCTGGTATCACATCATGGGTGTGGCCGGGGGAGCGCTCGCTATCATAATCAATAATGTAATTACAAAATGACGAGAATCTCGTCAAGAGAAAGCGGCAAAATGTTGTTGTGTTCTCACATTTAATCCAGTGCTCAGACGGAGATACAACAACGACTAAAACGATGTAGTCTGCACGCGTTATTTGGAATCGCACATGAGTTCTGGGAAAGATTTTCACTCTTGAGAAGAGGTTTTCCTTTTTGCGTTTCCAACCCCCGCTGTCGTCTGAACGGAAGGCATATCTGACATTTTATTTTGCGGTTTTCTCACGGAAACGGCGTCGTGGAAACAGAGTCATTATTGTCAAAAATGAAATCAGTGTCATTCATATTCTTTTTTTTTAATATTTTTTATCCCACGATTTTGTAACCCATTTTCACCCAGTGCCAATTGCCTATGTAATCCTGGGCTCTGCTCTCCCTCCGCTGCGCCTGGGGAGACAACGGACTGACCTCATGCTTCGACTGACCTCATGCTTCCTTCAATGCATGAGTATTCCAAGTTGTTTCTTTTCACCTGACAGGGGTGATTTCCCCCGGGATGGACTTAACGCGTGGAAGGAACACGTTATTCCAACCAGTTCCTTTCCCCTCCATCAAGCGCCCCGGCTGGCCAGGGGGGAGGCATTATTGAGACCAGGATTACTGCATGTTTTTGTGAGGGTATCAACCCTAGGAGACACGGGGCAAACATGCAAACTCCACACAGAAAGGCCCTGTCGCCGACCCCACCTAGGGTGTGGGCGCTGATGACGCGGAGTGAGAAACGCGCCCCCAGCACCCACAGCGTCCCCCGGCGGGAATCGAACCCAGTACCTTCTAGCTGTGAGGCAAAGCGCTAACCACTGCGCCACCGTGCCCCCGTCATTCATATTCTTAAAGTTATAACATGTAACCTTTTTTATAAAACAAATCTTAAAATGGACCTAGCTGTTAAATCGCTAAAGTTTTAGAACCCCCACTCCGTTATTTTCAGCTTCTAAAGCCTTCTCTTTATATGTTTTCTATGATCCCTGCCCGGGACCGGTTTTCGCGGAAAAATTGCGTCATCACACTACCGGCCAATCACAGCGAGGGTTATACACTGCCGGCCAATCACAGCGCAGAACATACACTGCCGGGCTCTCTGGTGGGTTTAGGAAACACGCCTTCAGGAAGTACACTGCAGTGTTTACACTGGAGGAGTCTAGCATGTAACTCCCCAACCGCTGCTCGTAGAAGGACACGGGAGACCTCATTGAAAGCGTCTCGGCGAGGCGAGGCGGACGCGGTGGTCTGACGGCCCGGTCCGCGAGCGAAAAACGGACGAAAAAAGCAAACGCGACCGCGGTTTGCTATACTGCTACAGACCACCAGTTGAGCAACTTACTCAGTATAGCTTTAAGAAAACCTGGAGACTTGACATTCACTATTTGGATTATTAGGATAAAAAATAAGAACTTTATAATGGTGTGGCAAGTCTTTGCCACGGACACATTTGTCCTTAGGGTTAGGGTTACGGACATATTGAATGATGGCCCCTGCTGCTAGTGATATTGTGATTTAACTTTAGAGTTAGATTCAAATGTAATTCTCTGCTGCATGTGGTATGAATAGAAAACACATGCATGAAACATCTTAGATCCCAGTACAATGAACAAAGAGATGCTTTAGGTCTAGGAATGCTAACAGAGCTGAAGGCAGAGAGAACGGACAATAGAAAACACAGCTAAACCTCGACCAACGGCACCTGCACTCAACACTGGTGGAAAAGGTTTTTTACTTGTAAAAGTATCAATACTGTAGGCCAGGGGTTCCCAAACGTTTTTGTCTCAGGGCACCCCATAAATATATTTTTAATCGAGGCACCCCTACATTATAATTTTCACTCCCAGCACCTTATATTTATAGCATATCGATATCGTTGTTGTCGGGTGGAAACCTTGTATGTCCAAAATCGTTCGTTTTGTATTTATCATCTATAAAATGTACTAAACTAGTAAAAACAGCAGATCTACAAGCATCGCGAGGCGTTGTGTGCTTGTAGATCGTCTGTTTTCACTAGTTTTGTGCGACAGTCTTGTATGATGAAGCAGGGCTTTGCTTTACCAAAAGACGTACACATTTGAATCTTGGAGGTACGAGGTGTCTGCCCGACAGTGACGATATTTTAGTGATTATGTTGCGAGGAAAACGTTGAGATAATATTTTTTCAAGTGTCCAAATAATTTCCAAATATTATCAAATGATCTCGCGGCACCCCTGGACTGCCGTCACGGCACCCCAGGGTGCCCCGTCACCCACTTTGAAAACCCCTGCTGTAGGCTACTCTAGAAATACGGAATTCAAAAAAGTACAAAAGTATTGGTATCAAAATGTAGTTAAAAGTACCAACAGTAAATGTAGTCATTGTGCAGAATGTCCAGTTTCACAAGTTCAAAATGTAATATTTTGAAAATAGCCGATCTACAAACGATGCGATGCATTGTGAGCTTGTAGATCGTGTTCAAATGGCCAAAATGTACATAGGGCTGAAGTGATTGATATGTGTTTTGTAATAATAATCATCATAATCTAAAAAGTAACTAAAGTTATTCAGCTTAAAGGTGATACACCATGACATTTAACTTTTCCTATTTTAAAACCTTTTTTTGGGGTCCCACTAGCACCTTCTATCCTCACAAAGTCCCATTTCTGACCATTGTGTCTTTCTCTGGTTTTGGGAAGGTGGAGGTTAAAAGCATCCCACGGGTTTTCAAAACAGGCTGTCCAGATTTGCTGCCGTCGATGACGTCATCGACGGCTGTTTTTGAAGAAAAAAAATATTTTTTTTTCCAAAAAGATTGTTTTTTTCTTCAAAAAAAAAACATTTATTTCAAAAAGTTCAGGCCAAAGGTGGTACTGCAGCTGAAAATGCTCTGAGAGCCATTCAAAAATGAGAGGCTCTCTATTCAGGAGTGGTAATTTAGCCTCAAACCTTTTGAAAAACGTTTTTGGGACATAAACAATATGACATAAATACTTTTTAAATGCATGGTGTATCACCTTTAAGATCATGCAAGATATTCCAAAAATCTTTCCCAGTTTCAATCTGGCAAAAGCAACCAGAAGCAGGACTAAACAAAGACTATAGGTTTCTCCCACACACAGCATGGATGATGTGAAGACATGTATGAGAACCAGGACTTCATCATAAATAATGAAGAGATGCCAGTGATTAATGAGCCTCTCAGTCAAAGAAGACCAGCCCACCTTATCATACAGCTTCCCTGCAAGCCAAATGATGTCATGATGACGTTATGATAACGTCCTCCGGTGACGTTCAGAACTAGGCCAGATCACAGCCCATATGGGGATGAGCTTGACATCATTACCAGGAGTTAAGGTTAAGGTTATATTGTGGGATATATCTGACTAGTTATGATATTTATCTGGCCTCGATCGGACCCTCCCTGATTAATCCAGGACATCCGTTTTTGTGGGAAGGATTTATGTTGGTTCAGATCAGGTGATATTCTAGGCCAGATCTGACTAGTCATGGTTTGACTTGATCTGGCCCCAATGGAGACGTCACTGATTGGTCCAGGTCCTGACCCTGCTTGCTGGGTAGGCACAGAGAGAGAGAGAGAGAGAGAGAGAGAGGGAATGTTGACTGTGCTCCACAGAGCAGAGATCAAAGTCAGATGTTGGATGCGAGCCGAGGATATTTGGTAAAAAATCTGCCAAGATTTATGTGCTGGGTTCTGACTGGTGTGCACGTAGCGCTTGTACCAGGTGCACGGACACACACACACACTCTCACACACACACACACACACACACACACACACACATACAAACAAACCTTCTCACTCGATTTATGTCTCTGTCTTCCCCTCTCTGCTCCGTGACCTCCTGTCTTCCATCCCAATGTTTTTTTTCCACCATTTTTTTTGGAAAGACTCTCCTACCGATAACCCAGTGGTTCTCAACCTGTGGGTCGGGACCCCCAGGGGGGTCCCCAAAATATTTGGGAGGTCCCCAGATGAGTAACTTATCATGCAACATTGTTTTCTCTCTCTCAACACAGTAAACAAACCAACATAAAGTTTAAGTGTATAGAGGAGGGTATCTGCACATTTCTAAAGTCCAAGACAATTTAAGGATCTTTTTTTAACACCTCTAAAATGACAAATTAAACCTTGGCCAAATCGTCAAATAATAGAGGCAGAAATTGGGAAAAATAGCAGATCTACATGCTCGCAACGCCTCGCATTGCGAGGCGTTGTGAGCATGTAGATCTGCTATTTTCTCAATAGAACCGTGTTATACAAAATGTAATGCCTCAACTCCCCGGGGGTCCCCAGTTCAAATATGATTATTTTTGGGGGTTGCGGGCTGAAAAGGTTGACAACCACTGCGATAACCTACCTGCTTTATGAAATCCTGTCTGTAGGCCTACTAAAAACCTCCCCTACTGATAACCTACCTCAGGGTTTTGGACTCGGGGCAACCCTGTAAATAACGCTTTCTACCACTTTTTGTGGTCACATGTTCAGATACTGGATTCTGATTGGCTTAAAACAGTGGTAAATCAGTCAACAACCTTGAGTTGGCTCATGGACCCCGCCCACTGTTGTGTTGCAGTCGATTGTAACTAAATAACCTTGCAAGTTACAACTGTGTTTTCTTTCATTTATATGGTAGAAGTGGTAGAAAAGCGATTTACCATTCGAGGGTTGTGGGTTGTTGGCTAATTTACGCTACCACTGTTTCAGGGGTGTTTGAAACAGTGTAAATCAGCCAACAACCCACTCCCTCTCATGGTAAATGGCTTACTTCCTCCTTGTGGCACTCCTGAATTACACTGTTAATGTTTAGAATCTTACATCATAATTATTGGGGAGAAATATCCGTTTCCTTCAGAACTGACTGAAAATAACGCTATACTTAACTTTATTTAACCACTTGAACCCCAGCATGCCTATTCTGTGGGGGAGGTTCATCATGACGTGGTGTGAGCTTGTAGATCGGCTATTTTTTGGTGAAGAGTGTTGGCTGTAGATGGAAAAGAATAACTCATCAAGTACAGTGCAAATCAGGTCTGTTTTACTAACGTCATATTGATGTAGTGATATTGATGTAGTGATATCGATGTAGTGATATCGATGTAGTGATATTGATGTAGTGATATCGATGTAGTGATATTGATGAGTTCCAAATGTTATCAAATGATTGAAAGGGTAGGCACAACAAGCTTCGGCTTCAGCCCTACGCCTTTTTTCGGAGCCCTCAAAATGTGTGCAAAGTGATGTTTTGTTTTTGTAAGGATTTAATGGCACCGAAAATAAAACTATTCATTCATTCATTCATTCTGCTGCACCCCTGGACTGGGAAACCCTGACCTACCAGCATTCTAGTTTTTCTAGTTTCATGTTCGCTCTGCTTTTGGGTTGCTTCTTCAACGTTTTCAGGCCAAGGACCCTTTAGTCGAGAGAGAGATGAAGCAGGGACCCCCACAACCTTTTCATAGATTCCATATAGTTTCATTGTTTGACAGCGCAATCATCAGTTTATTTTGGATTCATGTCAATTTGTGTTTTCAGATATTTAACCACTCCCCTCTAAACCAAACCTCTTTGCCGAAAATAGCCGATCTACAAGCTCACAACGCCTTGCAGACAGTGCAAGGTGTTGTGAGCTTGTAGATCTGCTATTTTTGGCTCTCAGAATCTGGTTAAGAATCTGGCTAAAAGGGAGATTTTCTTTTTTTCTTTCTATCACACAAAGATTTGGAGGACCCCCTGTAGTAACTCTGAGGACCCCCTAGGGGTCCCGGACCCCCTGTTGAAGACCCCTGCTCTAGAGTTTCTCTGTGTGTGAGTGCCTTGTTGTGGAGTGTATCTGGGTCACTTTCTTTTAGGTAGTAAGTACTGTAAGGGATAACATCTTGCTCAGCGGTGATTATCGAGTGATAGGAGACCGACAGGTTGATATGCCACCGACGCGATAGCGGAGAATCCCTTTAATCAGCGGAGAATAATGGAGAGACAGCCGCTGGCCGGCGCGTCCACGTCCATGGACGCGGCCGTGGACGCGTCCATGGACGCGGACGCGAAAAAAACGTCCGTGGACGCGAGGCCGCGTCCACGGACGCAAACGGCCGGCCGTCCCGGCCGTGGACGAGGCCGCGGACGTGGACGCAAACGGCCGGCCGTGGACGAGTCCATGGACGAGGCCGGGAAAAAAAGGCAGCGAAAAAAGAAAAAAAAGGTGTCTATTGTATGTATTTTTTGATGGAGAATTCAAATATGACCTTCTTTTTTGCATAGGACAACTCTAACCTGCATCAATTGGTATTTTATAATTGCCAATTGTACCCTATCCATCTGAAAAACAAATTGGATGTCTATTGTATGTATTTTTTGATGGAGAATTCAAATATTACCTTCTTTTTGGAATAGGACAACTCTAACCTGCATCAATTGGTATTTTATAATTGCCAATTGTACCCTATCCATCTCAAAAACAAATTGGATGTCTATTGTATGTATTTTTTGATGGAGAATTCAAATATTACCTTCTTTTTGGAATAGGACAACTCTAACCTGCATCAATTGGTATTTTATAATTGCCAATTGTACCCTATCCATCTCAAAAACAAATTGGATGTCTATTGTATGTATTTTTTGATGGGGAATTCAAACGTTACCTTCTTTTCTAGATAGGACAACTCTAACCTGCATCAATTGGTGCATCAACCTACTATATATCTATCTATCTATCTATCTATCTATCTATCTATCTATCTATCTATCTATCTATCTATCTATCTATCTATCTATCTATCCATCTATCCATCTATCTATCCATCTATTTATTTATACTTCACCTTTAGTCCAGAAGAGAGTTCAGCATCAGGAACTTGCACACATGGAACTGTGTCATGACTGTGTCATGGAGCTAAAACAGGGCTATGTTAAATACTCAAAATGACTCTGATGGACCAATCAGGGTGGTGGTGGGGGGAGGGATCAACAATAGACAGAAACTGGATAATGCTTTGTTAACTGTCCCACCTAAGTCCCTGCTAGTCTGAACAAACATCACCTTCCCTCTCATAACACTACTACTACTACATTTATATAAAGCTGCTCTTGCATTTGAATTCAAGTCTGACACAAGTTAAGGTTAACTTAGGTAGTATTTCATTTTGCTGGCTTTTAGGGTCTGTGTGTGAGTGTGTAGGCTCACAAATTATTATAATTGTCATTAAGTGACTCTATCTATCTATCTATCTATCTATCTATCCATCTATCCATCTATCCATCTATTTATTTATACTTACTGTTTACATTTTCTATAAATATTTATTTCTATATAAAACTCAGTTGTGTGGAGTTATTGTGTGCCTTTTCTTGTAGCTAAAGAGTCCATTTGTTCACTAGACATTAAGTCAAGGTTACTATTTTGAGTTGAAGCTAAGTGTTTTATTGCTTTGTGGTTTAACATGATTTAAAAGGCAAATTCATTGTTATGGTTACTTTAGAAGACTGCTTTTGCATTCATGAGTTAAAAAGAGAGCCAAGCTAATTTAAAGAGTTAAGTTAAAGGAACACAAAACATGACCTAACTCGCTGCCATTGGACAGACAGTTACAACATAGGCCTACTCTTATCTTTCACAGAACAGACAATTATCATTTATCTATTTGAGACTATGTAGCTGCTCTATGGGAAATAGAGCATTATATCAGCCTATTCAATTGATAATGACCAATGGGTGCCAGTTTCTAAGTAGTTAACCATATTAACATAACAATATATGTGGCCTAGACATGGATATTGCCCAATCAACTCGTAATCTACAGAAATGTCCACCACATCACACAGTATAAAACTTAGTAGGCTCAGTGGATTCACCTATGTTAAATCATGTCAGGTTAGTTTGGTTCAAGGTTCAAGTATAATAATTTATGAGACAAAAATGTAAACAGCACAAATGTACAATCACATCTCGGCTAGAATGATAACATAAAGTCCTGACTACTCCTTGTTATTGTGGTCCTAAATACTACAATGATTAGTTTGGATGCATTGCTTCTATCATGTCCAATTAAAAATAAATACATTACATACATACAGAAATCTGCCTTCTCCTGTATTGTATTAGTGACATTCATTATAAATAGTAAAATAACAGGACAGAGCAAAAAAGGCCTCTGTTGTGTCTTTATCTGATCACATGCAATCAGACACTCACACTGCACAGCAATATATAAACTTTATTACAGGCTCAAGGCCCACAGGGTAAGAAGACAATACATTACAAAGATAATAATTAAAAAAAACAACAACAGAGAGTACATTCACAAAGCCCCACCGGAGCTAAAGAGGCACTCATGCCACTCATGCCAGTGTCCACTAATGGTAGACGTGTACCTGACAGAGCTACATCCAGGGTCTGTCATCAGTCTCTGGAACAATCTGAAACAATGTATCTTTCCTGTGGCTGTTATAATGAACACAAACAGATCAGAAAGTAATTCAACATACAACAATGTAAGGGATTCCTTTCTATTAAAAGCAAAATCATAACTGGGTCAAAGTTGCTTGGTTCTCCCCATATAAAGGCATGTAGGTAACAGTAACATGATATTATGTCATGAATGATAAAAGTAATGTTTAAACACTTTGATGTGTGTGAGTTTATCTGGAGACTTACTCAGTCTGTGACTTACAGAGATCTTGATGGTCTTTGGGTTCCACCCGTTCATCAGAATTGCCGCTGGTGCCGTCTAGAGATTTCATCTTCACTTGAAGTCTGGAGTCTATTATGTACAGTGTATTCTGGACAGTTGTGGACACTCTGCAACTAACCTAACCTAACACACACTATGTGTTAATGTTGATCAATATAATAATGTAAAAATACAAAGTTAAGTAGACCTAAGTAAGAAATAGTAAATACATTGTAATAATACATTGAAGGGGAAAATGTAGGAAAACAAATGCAACTCAGCATTGAATTTATGGCAAACATTTTGCTAACCCTTTCCAAATAATATACAATTAAGAAGTGGGATGTTACACTTAGTAAGAGAAAGAATTAATGAAATATTACATTTTTAAAAAGCTAGAAGACTCACCTATTATAGTAACCATGTGAATTGCTAATAATGTTATGGGTCAGATGTGTAAAGATCTATCACATTGTATTGTTCTTTTCAGACTCAACAATAATAATGATGATGTTACTTAAATGCTGATCAATGTGTGAATCTGGCTCTTATCAGGTGTGTGTTTTCTCTCCCTGTCCTGTCCTGTGCTGTCCTCAGTTAAACCAAGACAGTGCTGTTGTGACCAATGTGGAAAAAGCCTTCAGCTCAATTTATTATCTCAAAGTAGACCAGAGAATTCATACCGGAGTGAAGCCATTCAGCTGTGAACAATGTGGGAAGTATTTTGCTCGGTCTGGACAATTAAAAGATCATAAGCGTTCACATACTGGAGAGAAACCTTATTGTTGTGACCAGTGTGGGAAAAGATTTGTTCAAAAGGGGATTTTAAAAGAACACCAGAGAATTCACACTAGAGAGAAGCCCTATTGCTGTGACCAGTGTGGGAAAAGCTTTACTCGATTGTCTTATCTCAAAATACATGAACGAATTCACACAGGAGAGAAACCATACAGCTGTGTCCAATGTGGGGAAAAGTTCAGTTTAATGGCTGCTCTGAAAGTACACCAGAGATTTCACACCGAAGAAAAGCCTTACTGCTGTGAACACTGTGGCAAACGTTTCACTGTAAAATCTAGCCTCGTACAACACAAGAAGATTCACACTTGAGAGAGACCTTACTGCTGTCACCAATGTGGGAAAAGGTTCACTCTGAAGACGGCTCTGAAAAGACACCTGAAAATCCACACTGGTGAGAAGCCATATACTGCTGTGTCCAGTGTGAGAAAAGGTTCAGTGATATGCATCATCTCAAAGCACACCAGAAAAATCACACTGGAAAGAAACCTTATTGCTGTGACCAGTGTGGAAAGAGCTTTCCTAGACTGGAACATATCAAAATACACCAACAAATTCACACCGGAGAGAAACCTTATATCTGTAACCAATGTGGGGAAAGCTCTGTCAGGTACACGTCTACCGTTAGAGGACACTGGCATGAGTGCCTCTTTAGCTCCGGTGGGGCTTTGTGAATGTACTCTCTGTTGTTGTTTTTTTTAATTATTATCTTTGTAATGTATTGTCTTCTTACCCTGTGGGCCTTGAGCCTGTAATAAAGTTTATATATTGCTGTGCAGTGTGAGTGTCTGATTGCATGTGATCAGATAAAGACACAACAGAGGCCTTTTTTGCTCTGTCCTGTTATTTTACTATTTATAATGAATGTCACTAATACAATACAGGAGAAGGCAGATTTCTGTATGTATGTAATGTATTTATTTTTAATTGGACATGATAGAAGCAATGCATCCAAACTAATCATTGTAGTATTTAGGACCACAATAACAAGGAGTAGTCAGGACTTTATGTTATCATTCTAGCCGAGATGTGATTGTACATTTGTGCTGTTTACATTTTTGTCTCATAAATTATTATACTTGAACCTTGAACCAAACTAACCTGACATGATTTAACATAGGTGAATCCACTGAGCCTACTAAGTTTTATACTGTGTGATGTGGTGGACATTTCTGTAGATTACGAGTTGATTGGGCAATATCCATGTCTAGGCCACATATATTGTTATGTTAATATGGTTAACTACTTAGAAACTGGCACCCATTGGTCATTATCAATTGAATAGGCTGATATAATGCTCTATTTCCCATAGAGCAGCTACATAGTCTCAAATAGATAAATGATAATTGTCTGTTCTGTGAAAGATAAGAGTAGGCCTATGTTGTAACTGTCTGTCCAATGGCAGCGAGTTAGGTCATGTTTTGTGTTCCTTTAACTTAACTCTTTAAATTAGCTTGGCTCTCTTTTTAACTCATGAATGCAAAAGCAGTCTTCTAAAGTAACCATAACAATGAATTTGCCTTTTAAATCATGTTAAACCACAAAGCAATAAAACACTTAGCTTCAACTCAAAATAGTAACCTTGACTTAATGTCTAGTGAACAAATGGACTCTTTAGCTACAAGAAAAGGCACACAATAACTCCACACAACTGAGTTTTATATAGAAATAAATATTTATAGAAAATGTAAACAGTAAGTATAAATAAATAGATGGATAGATGGATAGATAGATAGATAGATAGATAGATAGATAGATAGAGTCACTTAATGACAATTATAATAATTTGTGAGCCTACACACTCACACACAGACCCTAAAAGCCAGCAAAATGAAATACTACCTAAGTTAACCTTAACTTGTGTCAGACTTGAATTCAAATGCAAGAGCAGCTTTATATAAATGTAGTAGTAGTAGTGTTATGAGAGGGAAGGTGATGTTTGTTCAGACTAGCAGGGACTTAGGTGGGACAGTTAACAAAGCATTATCCAGTTTCTGTCTATTGTTGATCCCTCCCCCCACCACCACCCTGATTGGTCCATCAGAGTCATTTTGAGTATTTAACATAGCCCTGTTTTAGCTCCATGACACAGTCATGACACAGTTACATGTGTGCAAGTTCCTGATGCTGAACTCTCTTCTGGACTAAAGGTGAAGTATAAATAAATAGATGGATAGATAGATGGATAGATGGATAGATGGATAGATAGATAGATAGATAGATAGATAGATAGATAGATAGATAGATAGTAGGTTGATGCACCAATTGATGCAGGTTAGAGTTGTCCTATCTAAAAAAGAAGGTAACATTTGAATTCCCCATCAAAAAATACATACAATAGACATCCAATTTGTTTTTGAGATGGATAGGGTACAATTGGCAATTATAAAATACCAATTGATGCAGGTTAGAGTTGTCCTATCCCAAAAAGAAGGTAATATTTGAATTCTCCATCAAAAAATACATACAATAGACATCCAATTTGTTTTTCAGATGGATAGGGTACAATTGGCAATTATAAAATACCAATTGATGCAGGTTAGAGTTGTCCTATGCAAAAAAGAAGGTCATATTTGAATTCTCCATCAAAAAATACATACAATAGACACCTTTTTTTTTTTTTTTCGCTGCCTTTTTTTCGCGGCCTCGTCCATGGACTCGTCCACGGCCGGCCGTTTGCGTCCACGTCCGCGGCCTCGTCCACGGCCGCGTCCCCGGCCGTCTGCGTCCACGGCCGCGTCCACGGCCGGGACGGCCGGCCGTTTGCGTCCGTGGACGCGGCCTCGCGTCCACGGACGTTTTTTTCGCGTCCGCGTCCATGGACGCGTCCACGGCCGCGTCCATGGACGTGGACGCGGCGGCCAACGGCTCTTGCTGGCATTATTTTCCCCGGGGCAGACCGAGGGCCAGATGGGAACGCCTGGGGATGTCCCAGGAGGAAGCTGCTAATGTTGCTCAGGACAGGGACGTTTGGAGCTCTCTGCTGGAGCTGCTGCCCCCGCGACCCGACTCCGGATAAGCGGTTGAAGATGGATGGATGCATTATTTGGTGTTTTTTTTTTTCACTGGATCCGGAGAATTGATTTGCAGAATTCTGTGTGCAGGTTCTCAGTTTGGTGTTTGTCCCATTTTTTCCAGGTCTTGGTTTGCAGATGGTCTCCAGATCTCACAACCACACAGAGGGGAATTGGTTCTGTCACTGAGTCCAGTAGTTTAAGGTTCTATCACTGAGTCCAGTAGTTTAAGGTTCTGTCACTGAGTCCAGTAGTTTAAGGTTCTATCACTGAGTCCAGTAGTTTAAGGTTCTATCACTGAGTCCAGTAGTTTAAGGTTCTATCACTGAGTCCAGTAGTTTAAGGTTCTATCACTGAGTCCAGTAGTTTCTATCACTGAGTCCAGTAGTTTAAGGTTCTATCACTGAGTCCAGTAGTTTAAGGTTCTGTCACTGAGTCCAGTAGTTTAAGGTTCTGTCACTGAGTCCAGTAGTTTAAGGTTCTATCACTGAGTCCAGTAGTTTAAGGTTCTGTCACTGAGTCCAGTAGTTTAAGGTTCTATCACTGAGTCCAGTAGTTTAAGGTTGTATCATTGAGTCCAGTAGTTTAAGGTTCTATCACTGAGTCCAGTAGTTTAAGGTTGTATCATTGAGTCCAGTAGTTTAAGTTCTATCACTGAGTCCAGTAGTTTAAGGTTCTATCACTGAGTCCAGTAGTTTAAGGTTCTATCACTGAGTCCAGTAGTTTAAGGTTCTATCACTGAGTCCAGTAGTTTAAGGTTGTATCATTGAGTCCAGTAGTTTAAGGTTGTATCATTGAGTCCAGTAGTTTAAGGTTCTATCATTGAGTCCAGTAGTTTAAGGTTCTATCACTGAGTCCAGTAGTTTAAGGTTCTATCACTGAGTCCAGTAGTTTAAGGTTCTATCACTGAGTCCAGTAGTTTAAGGTTCTATCACTGAGTCCAGTAGTTTAAGGTTCTATCATTGAGTCCAGTAGTTTAAGGTTCTATCACTGAGTCCAGTAGTTTAAGGTTCTATCACTGAGTCTGTTACACACATGTAATGAAGAAGGCTCTTCAGTAAGGTGCAACACATTTATTTTAGTTTCCAGGTAGTGGGGTATCTGTGAAACACAGTTGAAACATATAGTTTACATTCAGCAGTGTCTGACTGACGTCTTGACTAGACTGAACTGATATGAATACAGTTTCCGGTTTCACATTAATACAGTAACAGTACATAAACAATCAATAGCAATCAATCACTATAGCTGCTCAAAGCAATATACTCCTTTCCTGTCCAACTGCACCATGACAATAGTTAAATTCAAAAATAGCATTGAACAACATATTTTCAATAAACACTCTCTCAGTGCAATAATCATTCATTTACAGTAATACTAATATAAGCTTTCTGATGCAAATGTAACAAACAGCCAACATTCATATATTCAAACTCCCTATATTCATTTATCCTCCAAAACACACCAACACTGTATTAGAAACCTGCACAGATTATGTTGGTTATTGTATAAACATTTCAGTCCTCCCTTAATCACAGTGGCTGTCTCTGTGTTGTAGTGTTAGCCTGCTAAATGCTAATGGTAAACACAAGGGTAAACTCACTCTCATCATAACAACACACTTGTATAACTCTCTGCCCATCTGCCCATTCAGTTACTCATTTATGCATTCTATACTCCTTTGTCCTCATAGTAGCTCTTACCTGTGAAACACCAATCTGGGAACCCATCGTCAAAGAAGAAAGGGCGACACCTATCGGTCGGCCTCTCTTCCTTTGACTCTGGGACCAACATAGAAAGGGGCGGGGATACATGGAATTCCCCGGTTGAGAACGAATTTTAAAACTAGTTCCGCTTTGAAGCCTGGTCCGCCCCTTGGTTTGGTTCCCTCCCGAAACTACTATAGCGGAACTGCTACTCTACACACGGAACACAAGTTACACAACAGACAACCACAACAACGACGACGCAACATAGATGCTACTGTGGACGAGGAACTGTTTTCTAGCGTGCTTACAAGTGTTTCTCAGTTACACAATATTGAACAATTAAAACCTCTTCAGCCCATTTGTTTTAAGTACTTGATAGATCGGCGACGACGGCGAGATGTTTGGCATGTTTGGCCGCCTGGATCCTGTTATCCTGCTTTCCCAGAGAGAAGGAACAAGGACCCCATCGTTTTTACCCCATATGCTGCGCTGAATGAAGCTGGATGATCTGCTGATGATCTGCTGCAGACCAGTGACCAAGACACAACGAATTTACCCACAATAAGCAAACGTTTATATAGCCTCGGATGTCATGGTGTGTTGCAATACAGTGGATTGATGTTTTAAATCAATATGGGATGTTATGATAATGTATAACTGCTTTAACCTCGCCTACCAGGCTTTCTCCCGGCTGGCTAACTGCAGTAAGCTAGCGTGTTAGCATACGGCCGTCATGTTTTCAGCTCGTCTTTTTAAACATTTACAGTTGCCTTATATTACTCTATAAATCTATCTATGATGTGTGCTTTTACTAATACTGGCGTGCTTAGGCAATGTAGTGGGAAAAGTACTCGCATTCTTTACTTAAGTATCATGCAATACGGGCACAAGTCTTGTATTCAAAATGTAGCCCTTGAGTAAAAAAGTATAAAAGCATTGGTATCAAAATGTACCAAAAGCAGAAAGTAGTACTCAAAGTACCCATTGTGCAGAATGTAACCAAGGTGTTTAAATAAGTGTAGATTGTACGCTATTTCAATATCTTGTCCTGTCTCACAAAAGATGATGTTATGCTATGAAACAGTTCGTTTTTATTTATAGAATAATCTCTCAATAACAGACTATTTTTTCCCTTTTATTTGATGATGGTTAGCCGTATTGTTTATAGAATAAACCCTAAAGTTATGTTGCATTTATGTAGGCCTACTGTATACTACGTTTACAATGTGTATGATTATCTGTATAATAAACATTTGGTTTGATTAACAAATGTATCGTTCTATGCACAGATAATGTTGCTTAATGTGTATGCCTATGGTACTGTTAATATTTAATGTTAATGTTAGTATGAAGCTAATTATAAAGCTTACATGAATGATGATGGACTGAAAAGCTAATGAGAAGTTGTGACTCTATTAGCATACAAGCAATCTGCATTTAAATAAGCTGTGTTGGAATGTGTCAAACTGTCAACAATGGCTTGTGAAATCAAAGAATGCCACTTTCAATATGAAACCCATTTAGATTGAAATGGTTCACTTATTTATATGAATGATGGATCTGCTGCAGACCAGTGACCAAGACACAACGAATTTACCCACAATAAGCAAACGTTTATATAGCCTCGGATGTCATGGTGTGGGATGTTATGATAATGTATAACTGCTTTAACCTCGCCTACCAGGCTTTCTCCCGGCTGGCTAACTGCAGTAAGCTAGCGTGTTAGCATACGGCCGTCAGGTTTTCACTTTTCAGGTCGTCTTTTTAAACATTTACAGTTGCCTTATATTACTCTATAAATCTATCTGTGATGTGTGCTTTTACTAATACTGGCGTGCTTAGGCAATGTAGTGGGAAAAGTACTCGCATTCTTTACTTAAGTATCATGCACAAGTCTTGTATTAAAAATGTAGCCCTTGAGTAAAAGTATTGCAAAAGCAGAAAGTAGTACTCAAAGTACCCATTGTGCAGAATGTAACCACAATGCGACGTTGTTGTGAGCTTGTAGATCAGCTATTTTTAAATAGCCTGTCTAGGAATAAAATAGGGCTAGTTGATTAATGTATGTTTTATAATATAATAATTTAATACATGAGTCTTTTAGACTAGAAGTTGCAACGTTTACATTTACTCTATACTAATAATAATACACTAAAATCTAAATTCATATAGGCATATTGCTGCACTTTACTGTGTAGACTAACAAATGTAGTTCGTTATTGTAATGTAGAACATTCTTCCTTCCATTTAATTCTATTGTTATGCACAACGATTTCCAAAAGCATTCTTTGATTGTGCAAATAGTGGCAATGTGAAACCCATACATTGTGTGGAAAACCGGGTGGGTCAATGAATATTTAAATGGAGCAATTCGCTTGTCTATATAGACTACAGAGGGATTTATTTAGCTGCACAAAGAATATGTACAGTTGAAAGATGGTTTGTTTCCACCCGTGAGGGGGAATGCATAGTCAACGCACACATTAGATACCGCCCACTATGTTTGATTGGTCAAAAGCGCTGCCTGTCACCAGACTTGGGTACCGCCCAAAATCCCTTCCGTGAGTTTGGTGTGTGACAGACTCAGTAGCGTAGCGTTCTCTGAGGCTGTTCTTGAGAGACTAGTGAAACACAGTTGAAACATATAGTTTACATTCAGCAGTGTCTGACTGACGTCTTGACTAGACTGAACTGATATGAATACAGTTTCCGGTTTCACGTAAGAGCACATGTTGCTCACTCAACCTCACAGTCAACCTCACAGCGCCCTCTGCTGTCCTTTTAATGTAACAAGCACAAAACAGTGTCTAGTTCTGCTGGCAGAAATTACAGGCAACAATCATCAATGAAAATACAATCTCACGTTATGAAATGGATTCACTGTGTGTGTTTTAAATGGGGGGGTCATGTTTTACTTAACTTTACAGTCTTTTTACCCAAATAATCCCTTAGAGGCCACACTCTCCCCCACAAAATGAAATGTCTCCTGACATTTCTGGTAATGTTCAATTCAACATGGTCCCTCAACAGTCCATGGTCGCCATAAGGGTTTCCATTCACTACCCTGAGTGTCTCTAATGACACAATGTCTGGTGATCAAAGAAGGCTGACCTAATGTGTCATAACTCAGTACCACTGGCCGATGCCTCTGTCTCTGTGGGTGTTGTCTTACCGGTTGGGACTGATCTGCTTCTAACTCACCACCCACATGGCTGTCCAGGCCTGGTTCAGGTCTCGGCGACTGTAGTGGCAAATCCTCTTCACTTCGTAGTGGCATATCCTCTTCAATTTGTAGTGGCATATCCTCTTCAATTCGTAGTGGCATATCCTCTTCAATAAGTAGTGGCACATCCTCTTCAATGTAGAGATGCTGAGGACTCTGGTGTGGCTTGAACGGCTCTGCCTGAGGATCCAACAACTGTTGACTCGGCTGGTTTCTGCTGCTGGATCTGAGACGCCACTTGTAGGTATCACCGTAGTCATCATCGGCGTCATCGTTGAAATCACCGCCGGACTCTGGACGTTGCAGCTCTCCACGTTGTGGTCTCCTCTTCCTCTTTGTTGAGCTCTGGGGGTCTCGCTGTGGCTGATGGGACTTGTCTGGTGACTGCTCTAAGGGTAGGTGGTCACACGGCAGCAAGAGATTTCTGTGGACCACTCTGTCCCTTCCTTTGCCATTTTCTGGGATGACATGATAGACTGGGCTGCTGTTGTCACCCTTCCTTTCTTTGACTCTGTAGACTTGGTTCTCCCAAAATGACCGGATCTTCCCAGACCCACCTCTTGGGGTCAGGTTGCGAATAAGAACTCGATCGCCGGGTTCAAGGTCTCTCCCCTGCACCTTTCTGTCATAGTGAGCTTTTCCCCGAGCTGCACCTTTGTCTGCTGTACGGGCAGCTATCTGGTATGCTTCTTGCATTCTCTTCTTCCAGCGACTCACATAGTCCTCATAGGTGTCATGGGCCTCATTAACTTTGAAATTGAACAGAAGATCGATTGGCAGGCGAGGCGATCTTCCAAAGAGGAGGTAGTAGGGTGTAAAGCCTGTTGCCTCATTCTTTGTACAGTTGTAGGCATGGACAACTTTAGCCAAGGACTCTTTCCAATCTTCCTTCTCTTTGTCTTCGAGGGTCTGCAACATTGACAATAGGGTACGGTTAAACCTCTCAACCTGCCCATTTCCTTGTGGGTGGTAAGGTGTCGTGTGGGAGCCCTGGATGCCTGAGAGGTCCTTCAGCCTGGCCATCAGGTTGTTCTCAAACTCCTTCCCCATGTCATGGTGTAGACGATTGAAAAAACCAAACTTGAGTGCGAAGTCGTTGAAGAGTTTCTCCGCCACTGTTTTCGCCGCCTTGTTCTTTGTAGCATAGGCTTGTGCAAACCTCGTAAAATGATCCATGACCACCAATATGTACTCATAGCCATGCTTGCATTTGTCCAAATGGAGAAAGTCTATTGAGACTAATTCAACCAATATGTACTCATAGCCATGCTTGCATTTGTCCAAATGGAGAAAGTCTATTGAGACTAATTCAAATGGATAGGTGGTATGGATAGGCCTCAAAGGTGCACGGGTCTGCTTGCTCGGTTTCTTCCTTTTAAGACAATCACACACACTAGTAACGAAATGTTCTACCTCTTTGTGCATTTGTGGCCAGTAGAACCTCTCTCGGATGAGGTCAAGCGTCCTCTCCACACCTAGGTGGCCCATGTCCTGGTGCAGTTCTTTGAAAACCAGTGGGCAGTAGGCTTTGGGAATCACCAGCTGTTCTCGTAGAGAGGTTCTGCGGCGCAGGACACCATCCTCATCTACGTGGATCTTTAGCCACTGTTTGAGTAACGTAGCTGCAGCAGGGTTTTCTGTTCTCATCTCAGTTCTACTGGGTCTCCTGTTCTGTGACTTGTACCAAAGGACTCTGGATATGATTTCATCCTCTTCCTGAGCTTTGCATATTTGGGCTGAAGTGAGAGGCTGACCAGTCTCACAGTCTTTCACAAGGCTCAAGGCGTTGATGTGGACCACTCCAATGCCTTGGCGCGGGGCTATCCTTTCCACCATCACGCTTTCCATGGACGCACTGATTGCATCTTGACTTGCCTCCGCAGTACAGCTTCTCATGTAGTCCTCTATGTCCAAAGGCATCCGAGACAACCCATCAGCATCTGCGTTGTTTTTCCCGGGGCGATAGCGTATGGTGAAGTTGTAATCTGCTAACTCCGCCACCCATCTGTGCCCTGTAGCATTGAGTTTTGCAGTGGTGAGCACATAAGTCAAGGGATTGTTGTCTGTGTAAGCCACAAATGATGGAGCATGGAACAAGTAGTCACGGAACCGCTCACAGACGGCCCACTTCAATGCTAAAAACTCCAGCTTCCCCGAATGCAGATGGTACCTCTTCTCTGATGGACTCAGGGTACGGGAGCCATACGCTATCACTCTCATCTTCCCCTGCTGACGCTGATACAATACAGCACCCAAACCAACCTGGGATGCGTCGCAATGTAACACAAAGGGCTGGGTGAAGTCAGGATATCCCAGGACAGGGGGCTTTGTGAGGGCGTCAATCAGCTGGTTCAGCACTTCCTGGTGAGAGCTGGTCCACTGTATGGGTGCACGTGATGGTAACTGACCTTTCTTGTTCTTTACGGTTTTCTTGTGTCTTGCTGCTGGTGGGTCAGGCTTGTGCTCTTCGGGGCTTGGGACAGTTAGTAGGCTGTACAGTGGAAGGGCCACGCGGGAGAAATTGGGGATATAAGGCCTATAATAAGATAGGAACCCTAGCACCTGGCGCAGATCACCGACAGTGGCAATTGTCCTTTCCTTCAGGTTCATCACAGGCGCCATCTCCACAGGGTCCATGGTGTAGCCTTCTCCTGTCACCAGCCTGCCAAGAAACCGCACACTGGATTTAAACAACTCACACTTCTTTGGGGTTAACTTAACGCCATGCTCTTTGTAGCGCTGGAGGACTAAACGGACATGCTCCAGGTGTTCTTCAAAGCTGCTGCTGTGTACCAGGTTGTCATCTAGGTATGGGAGACAGACCCTGTCTCTCAGGCCAGCCAGGCAATGTTCCATGCTCCTCTGGAATTCCGCAGGGGCAGAGCTCAGGCCAAACGGTATGCGTACCCATTGATAGAGCCCCCAGGGCGTGATGAAGGCCGTCAGTGGACGGCTCGCTTCATCAAGGGAGCCCTGGTGGTAAGCCTTCCCCTGATCCAGCACTGAAAACAATGAGCTTCCCCCCAGTGCATCCAGCATGTCCTGGATCCTTGGTATGGGATGCCGGTCTGGCACTGACTTGCGGTTCAGTTCTCTGTAGTCGCAGCAGAGGCGCAGGCTACCATCTTTCTTCCGGACACATACCACTGGCGACGAATATGGTGACCGTGATGGAGTGATCCACCCCTTGTTCAACAGATCCTGCAGGTACTCTTTTACTTCATTGTGGAGAGGCTTTGGAACAGACATGTAGGTCTTTTGTACTGGACTGGTGTTGTTGAGGGTGATATGCATCTGAAGAGAGGGTATGTAGCCTACATCATCACTGTCGAATGCAAAGGCTTGACACTCCTCTCTCAACATTGTCTTTGCCGCTTTCTGCTGCCCCTCTGTAAGGTGGTTGAGTTCCACAGGGGGGTCCCATGTCACTGGTCTCGCCTCTTGCTTGTTACTGGACTGTGGTGGAGGGTGTGACATGCCTGCTGCCCTGTTGGCCTTGGGCTCTTGGTCTGTCTGTTCAGGTGATGGCTGCTGGTCTTTGGTCTGAATGGCTGCTGAGTACACTGTTTTGACAGATTCAAGGTGTCCAATAACTTGGTGACGGTACAGGCAAATTGTGTGGTTTGTGGTGTTTGTCATGGGTATTGGTACATACGGTACTTTCTTTTCTGGGACCTGCACCAGCACTTCATTGAGGACCACGCCCTCCGGTGTGGGGTTAAGTACGTCAGGTGAAAAATGCATGTCGAGGCCTCTAGCGTGTGCGCTCACATGTGCTCGGATGTAGACATTAGTGACTTGATTGGCTGGCAAAAATACCACTTTTCCACCTGTGCGCACCACTCCAGTCTCTTGGTCTGAAACACTGTTCTGCATGAGCTTCACCACATTCTGAGCAGTTTTCACTGTTATGGCAAATGCTTTACTCACTTGTATGTTAGCTGCTTTCTTCCATCTTTAGTCTTCCCCTCATGTCGGTTGATGATGGCCTCGATGACATTATAGCCTATGATGGGGTCACAGGCAACTGCTGGATCGCTTGACACAAGTATTGGCACTTGTAGGTTGCTTGTCATGTGAGAGTTGCTGTCCAGCCGGAAGCTGACCTCAATCCAGCCAATATAGGGGATGGGGGTGTCATTGGCAGCGAGGACTGTAAGGGTCTCCCCCTCCAGGAGCTCTGAAATAGGGCGGGTAACTGTGTGGGGTAGGTGTGTCTGTCGCCAGGGCTCATTTACTATGCTGGACTGTGCCCCCGTGTCCCACAATACTTTAACTGGATGGTTGTCCATAATACAGTCCACCATACATCTGTTTCCAACAAGACCCACTAACCTTGACTGATGCTTGGGGGGTAGATACTGAACTGAATTCACAGCTGATGAGGCCTCGGCTGCCATTTCTCTGGGTGCTGTCATGGTCAGAGTTGTGGGGCTGGCTGGAGACTGCTTGCTTTGGGACACTTCATTTAGAACTACCGGTAGTCCCGCCTCGGTAGCCCCTGGTCGTTTCCCGACGATGCTCTCTGTACTCTACATCCACGCGAGATGTGGCCCTCTTGCCCACATTTGAAGCAGTGTGAACAATCTTCACCCACCCCATCTTCTCGGCACTTTTGGCATCCTTTCTCTCTCTGCCTCTGTACAGGAGGGCGGCGGTTTGTCTCCATTACTGAGAGGAGCATCTGCTTCATTTCTGTGCGAAGCTCTTCCATGATCTGCTGTGCATTAATGCTGTCAGTTTTAGTCTCTTTTCCTTTCACTGTTTTGACTGCCACTGCTAAACTGGACTCCTTTGGTGTATGGGGGCTTTGAGCTGGTGTGGTGTCTGTCTGAAGTTCGGACTGTAGTTCCTGTACTTTGGGATTCTTAAAAGCATTGCCCCGTTTCCGTTTCTCCTGCCTCTCATTTTCAACCTTGGCGGCTTCATTTATTATCTGTATTAGTTCTTCATCTGTCGTGCTCACATCTCTGAGGTGGGGCAGAACATGGAATTTCACAGAGTCACTCAATAGTCCAGTTTCAATTGAGCGGAGGAACTTGCGCTGAATGGTTTTTCTGCTGTACTGGTCATCATCACTTTCCTCATTTGCTGCTTTCCACAACAGTTTCTCCTTCAGCTCAATCGCCCGGAATACAAAGTTTAGGGGGGTTTCTCTAGGATCCTGGGAGATGTTTATAAGCTGGTGGTAGAGGTCGGTGGAGCTGTCGACCTTGTAATGACCCTTCAGGATGGTGAGTAGTGATGTGAGGGTCAGCCCACGCTTTATCTCCAACATGTCTCTCAAGGGAAGCCCTGGACTGACAGCCCTGATCACAGCTTCCACAATCTCAGTGTCTGTATGTCCTTTTTCCATCCCCATCTCAATCTGGCGGACTAAGCTGAGATAGGATAATTTCTCCTTCTGTCCACTTTCTCCAATTTGCCCACATATTTTAAACTCCCTCCTCAATGTTACTTCAGGCAGTGTGTATGTTGGCTCTGCTCGGCTCTTGAGTGGAGAGGCTGTGGTCTTCTGGGGAGGTTTGTTAGGCAAGAAGTGTTTTTCCTCAAGTCCTTTCGTTTGAGCAGACTCCTCAAGGGATTGCTCTTTTTCTTGATGAGGGCATTCTTTGTCCTCCATATATTTTAGTACACCAGTTAGATACTGGCAAATCTCCTCCTCCTCCTCATCTTTCTCGATCTGGTCCATCCTGCTCTCTGCCGTCTTGATGAGTGCCCTTCTGGTCCTACTGCGGTGGTCTCTACTGTCCAGGCCATCACATTTCATGTGCATGCAGACATCCATGAGAAACTCCTCCCTCAGC
>NC_137830.1:3700498-3702998 GCF_963921795.1 Nannobrachium achirus
TTTTTTTTCTCAATTTTTTTTTTCTCAAATTTTTTTTTCTCAATTTTTTTTTTCTCAAAAATGTTTTTTCTCAAAAAAATTTTTCTCAAATTTTTTTTTTCTCAAATTTTTTTTTTCTCAAAATTTTTTTTTTCTCAAATTTTTTTTTTCACATTTTTTTTCTCAATTTTTTTTCTCAAAAATTTTTTTTTCTCAAAAAATGTTTTTTCTCAACATTTTTTTCTCAATTTTTTTTTTCTCAAAAAAATGTTTTCTCAATTTTTTTTTTCTCAAAATTTTTTTTTTCTCAAAATTTTTTTTTCTCAAAATTGTTTTCTCAAAATTATTTTTTTCTCAACATTTTTTTTTCTCACATTTTTTTTTCTCAAGATTTTTTTTTCTCACAATTTTTTTTTCAAAATTTCTTTTTCTCAAAAAAGTTTTTTTCTCAAATTTTTTTTCTCACAAAACAATTTTTTCTCAAAAAACTGTCGTTAAAGTGCGACCCGTGATAACGGCCAAAAATGCTCCAAAACGCCACTAATTAGTCGAAATGGCTGACTTCCTGTTTGGTTTCTGATTGGCTGCTGGCCTTGTGACGTGGGTAGAGCTGCGAGGGCCTGGTCATCGCTGCTTGCAGCTTTAATTCATTAATCGTCCATGACCTTAATTGGGGCCTATTTCGCCAAACAGGAAGTGACCCTTGATCTCGTGAACCGTTTGTCATACAGACACGCGGGTTGCGTCAAATGAAATAACGCTAATGCTAACACCAACCGCTACACAAGGTTGCACAGACTTAGCGAGCTGCAGGCACACTTAAAATTTCTTAGAAATTTTCTCTTCTAGTTCTGGATGCCTCTCAATGGTTTGCAGTCCTTAAGGTGGTTGTGTTCCATTCTCTAGACGTCTTTTATCACGTTCACACATCTTTGCTGTTGTGTTCGCAAACCTATTCTGTAGAAGTGATTATGTTAGTTAAATCCCATCATTTCTAGTGTTCTCAAAGTGGATTCCAGGGGCAGAGATGGACACAAAATAAAAATAAAAAGTATTTGAAATACAGACTAAAAATATGTGTTATTAATACTTACCAGGATACTGTCACCAGGATAGTATCTTGGTGATAGTATCCTGGTCGGTATTAAACCAAGTACTGAAGTATTTTGAATCATTTCCAAAAATACTTTTCTTTTGTATTTCGTGCTCTGCTTGCAAGGCTGTAACTCTTGACAGCATACAAATGGAACCAAATGGATCCGTACGGGTCCATTTGGTTCCATTTGTACGCTGTCAAGAGTTAAGTGGAGACCTTCAAATATAAAAGTTCAGTGAGTAGACCTTAGTATCTGAGATATTTGTGCTTTATTTGAGTATTTCCAATCTCCAATACTTTCACTTCCACTCCACTACATCTCGGATCCAAAATGTGGTACTTTTTCTCCACTACAATTATTTGAAACCTTTAGTTATTAGTGTACTCTGCAGATATACATTATAGATCTGCTATTTTCAAACATTTTGTATTTTTACTTTTGGTGGCATTTTGATAGCAATACTCAACTACATTTAGAATTTTGAACTTTAACTTGTTAGCGGAGCATGTCACTTTGCAATGTTGATACTTTTACTTAAGTAAAACATTTCAGCATTTTTTCCCCCCACCACTGGCAAACCGGCTAACAAAGTATTCAATCAAGAATCATTCAATCCAAAGCCACAGCGACTATGGTGTTCTTCTCATGTTTGTTTTGGAGGTTACATCTCTCGGTCTGTTCATATAGCGTTTAGCAGGACTGTGTTAGATTGCAGTCCTGTCAGGGTTATGGCGTTGGACGGTATAGAGAAGATGATAATGGGAACGAACGGGCGACACAATGATTTATAAGCAGTTTATCCGTCTCGTGGTTGGTTGGAGCGATGGAAGATTTCTGTCTGCATTGTTCTCAGTTACAGAACGCTATGGTTAAAAGTAAAACACGTGTGCTCCGGTTTAGCACCAGTAGAATGAATGACGGCGTGTCCTTGACCTGACTTGATGTCATAATGTGCAAAAGTGTCTAAGAGTTTCTTACAACACGACTGCTCCCATGAGAACGCTACGTCTCTATTAGAGGAAAGTAACACATTCTTGAGATTTTTTGTTTTACTTTTCTTGGGTTTGAAGCTTTTTTTTCCTGCAGAACAGTACAGTTGGCTCAATGCCCGTGCCAGAATTTCACCAACATACTTTATCTCCTCTCCCGAAAACACAAAGGCATAAAGATGACGGCACAAACGCACACGCACGAACGCACACACACACACACACACACACACACACACACACACACACACACACACACACACACACACACACACACACACACACACACACACACACACACACATACACCAGCGATTACATAAACGCTCTGCAGACAGATAGCCCTCAAACAGAGGTCCAGAAAGGCGTGCTTGCATAACGGCCAACAATCTACCAGCTCTGAAGAAACTATTTCTGTTGCGCTGAATCACGCCA